>NW_019943113.1:144956-157414 GCF_002910315.2 Salvelinus sp. IW2-2015
TAACACATCACAAGACCCATCATATTTCTCAACCCTTCCGGGCAGAGGACACAAAACGTCAGAAATAAAAGATTCACTAATTCATGCCTTACCTTTGACAAGCTTCTCTCTGGTTGGCACTCCATATGTCCCATAAACATCAGCAACATGGTCCTTCTTTGTTCGATTAATTTCCGTCGATATATATCCAAAATGCTCCATTGTATTGTGGCGCTTTGGTATCCAGAAAACAACCGGTTCCAACTTGCACAACGTGGACTAAAAATATCTCAAAGTTACCTAGTAAGCCTGTTGTCCAAAACAAATTTGCAAACTACTTTTATGTAATACACGCTTTAGGTAACTTTTTACGTAAAAAATCGATTAAAATCTGAAGACGGGATGATCTGTGTTCAATACCGGATGAAAACAATGTGTAGCATTGCTTTGTGGTCACCGAGCCTCTAACAAACGAAATACACTTCCACTGGAGTCATTTCTGAACATGGGCACTTCTTCATTTCTCAAAGGAAGAAAACCTTCAACCAATTTCTAAAGACTGTTGACAATCCAGTGGAAAGCGATCTAGGAATTGCAGGAGAGTCCCTTAGAAATTTGGATTCCAATGAAAACCTCATTGAAAAGGAGTTGGACCTCAAAACAAACAAAAACATCTGATGTGTTTTCCTCTGCGTCGTTTTGCCTTGCCAAATAAAGTTTGTTATAGCCACAGGACATGATTCAAGAACAGTGTTTAGAACACTTCAGAGTGTTTTTCTATCATAATACTAATAATGATTGTTGTGGCCTTCGCTTTCCTTCTTTACCATAGCCACTGCCCAACCTGAAGCGGGGTTGCTTTCGTACTCATACGTCCACACTCAAGGTTTCACAAACGGGCCAACATTCGAATGACATCCAGGATATGGTGCAACAAAAATGTTTATTCTTTCTTATATCTACAACAGAAATGATTCTCCAATCAACTTAATGCATAGATCTACTTGATATGGAAATAATACATAATATGATTCTGTTGTCTGTCTGTCTGTGTATTGGGGTCAAAAAACTATAGCTGCTCCCAGCGGTCTAGCAAGGACTCCCACCCCGAAGGCCAACTGCTCTGCTCTTTATACTAAACACACTTAACACAGTACATGGGATTTTTAGAAACTTCAGAGTGTTTTCTATCCAATACTAATAACTGATTGTTGTGGCTTCCTTTCCTCTTTACCATAGCCACTGCCCAAGCCTGAAGCGGGGTTGTTTCGTACTCATACAGTCCACACTCAAGGTTTCCAAACGGCCAAACATTCAATGACATCCAGGGATATGGTGCAACAAAAATGTTTATTCTTCTTATATCTAACAAGGAAATGATTCTCCAATCAACTTAATGCATAGATTACTTGATATGGAAAATACATAATATGATCTGTATGTCTGTCTGTCTGTATGGTCAAAAAACTATACTGCTCCCGCGTCTAGCAAGGACTCCCCCCCCGAAGGCCCAACTTCCTGCCTTTATACTAACACACTTAACACAGTACAATGAATGGRCAAGAGGGGGGGCTAACAGTTACACTAACAACAAATTAATATATCTCAATCAGGTAAATATAAATCATAAAGGTACCTAATATTTCATCATATACATTCATATTTAATATATTTACACAAATGTACATGGAGTTCGGTATGTTCAGTCTTTTATACAAATATGTCCAAATCGGCTCTAACAATATGCATATATTAGCATCTGGGACTGAGTAGGAGGCAGTTTACTCTGGGCACGCTTTTCATCCAAACGTGAAAATGCTGCCCCCTATCCACAAGATGTTTTAAAGGATCTAGTAAATCTGGATCACGGAAACGTTACAGATTGCACGACAGAAATGAAAAGGTAATTTCCGATTGAGACGACATATGCAGAGTTTACCTTGAATGCAGTCTCCACTAACGCAGGAACATTGCCTTTAAATTTCAATCACGCTGTAACAATAAACTTCCACGATACGGATTGAAAATAAGCCTTAAATGAGTATGGTATGGGACAGTATCTGTAGTATGGGACAGAATCTATAGTATGGGACAGTATCTATGGTATGGGACATGGGACAGAATCTATAGTATGGAACAGAATCTATAGTATGGGACAGTATCTATAGTATGGGACATGGGGCCAGAATCTATGGCTATTGGGACAGTATCTATAGTATGGGACAGTATCTATAGTATGGGACATGGGGCAGTAGCTATAGTATGGGACAGTATCTATGGTATGGGACATGGGACAGTATCTATAGTATGGGACATGGGACATTATCTATAGTATGGGACAGTATCTATAATATGGGGCAGAATCTGTAGTATGGGACAGTATTTATAGTGTGGGACAGTATCTATAATATGGGACAGTATTTATAGTATGGGACAGTATTTATAGTGTGGGACAGTATCTATAATATGGGACAGTATTTATAGTATGGGACAGTAGTTATAGTGTGGGACAGTATCTGTA
Source organism: Salvelinus sp. IW2-2015 (assembly GCF_002910315.2). Taxonomy (NCBI): domain Eukaryota; kingdom Metazoa; phylum Chordata; class Actinopteri; order Salmoniformes; family Salmonidae; genus Salvelinus; species Salvelinus sp. IW2-2015. The sequence continues at coordinate 147,457 of NW_019943113.1, forward strand.
GTATGGGACAGTATTTATAATATGGGACAGTATCTATAGTGTGGGACAGTATCTATAGTATGGGGCAGTATCTATAGTATGGGACAGTATTTATAATATGGGACAGTATCTATAGTGTGGGACATGGGGCAGTATCTATAGTGTGGGACAGTATCTATAGTGTGGGACATGGGGCAGTATCTATAGTGAATGTCATGCCATCAGTATGAAGCATTCCTTATATTGAGGGATGAAAGAAAGAGGCATTTAACACTCGTAAAACAACCCTGTTGTCTTGCCCTAACACAGTTACAGCAGATCGTTTTCATATCATAATATAAACTATAGACCACAAGTATTTAAAGGTACTTACTGTTATTATACCTATACCTAGTGAGAAAAATAACACTCATGTACTTCAACAAATGGAAGAGCACACAGCTGTTAAATGACAGCCGCTATAAAACGACAGTGAAAGGCCTGTAGCGGGATGCCATTTAACAGAACACTGAGCTTCAAGAGACGCTGTGAGGATGATGGTGCGATTTTGTCCTGTCCACGTGCACTTCAACTAGTCAGATCCATGGGGCATTATCATCCTGTCCACGTGTCCTTCAACTAGTCCAGGGGTGAGCAACTCCAGTCCTCCAGGTCCTGATTGGTGTCACACTTTTTCTCCATCCCTAACAAACACAGCTGATTAATCAAACTGCATTCTAAACTGAAGATCGTGATTAGGTGATTATTGGAGTCAGGTGTGTTAGCTGGGCCTGGGGGCAAAACTGTGACACCAATCAGGCCCCTGAGGACTGGAGTTGTCCACTCCTGGACTAGTCAGATCCATGGTGTGATATCGAGACACATAACTGCACTTTAAGACCTAATCAGCACTGATGAACTTAGACAATGGTATTATACAAGAGTTATTCTGGCAGTGAATGCTGGTTGTAATTAACAGCTAGGGACAATGCACAAAATAAATGAGTTGCAGTATAAAGAAAAGACAACAGGGCTCTTCTCCAAACCTCCAAGTGTGCCAAGTATCATTGCCCCAATCCGTTTTCTGTTTTGGGATCTTATTTTTCCAGATAATTTATGATAGAAATTAACAGCACTGTTTTTTCATGTATTCATTTAATTTGATTGTTTTCACATGATTTGGTATTGTCCCAGATATCTTTGTATATGCAGTAGAGCAGGGCTGCCCAACCCTCTTCCTGGAGATGTACCGTCCTGTGGGTTTTCAGTCCCACCCTCTTCCTGGAGATCTACCGTCCTGTGGGTTTTCAGTCCCACCCTCTTCCTGGAGATCTACCGTCCTGTGGGTTTTTCAGTCCAACCTCTTCCTGGAGATCTCCAGGAAGACGGTTGGATTTAGTTTAGTTTTAGTTTATTAATGTGGACCACTTTTTAAAAAAAAACAAGCTTACACATAAAAGACTTGAAAAAGTCCCTACATGCACATGAAGTAAAATCATGGAGGATAACACACAATTAAAAAGTCTGGAACCTTATTTCCGATTGTGGTCCTTTGTTGAGACAAGATCGAAAACGGTGAGCTGAAATTAATAAAACAAAAACAGAGAAGAAGAACATCTATCTCATCATGTCCATTAAATCAGAGGGGTTATCCATATGGGCACAGAAGACATCAAACATATTTTTAACCTTTTATTTTTAAATCTGCCCAGAGAGGGACGTTGTTGTTATGGGCAAGAAGCAACTCATTTCATTCTTGAGGCTCCAGTATGCACGAAAGTACCCTTTCCGAGCAATTGATCTCTGAACCTGGTATAGCACATAAATTCAGCAAGCACACCTGATCTGGTGCTGTGATGTTGCACTCCTTAACACCAGGAAAAGTAATGTCCACTAAATAGTCCTGGGCGCAGGACTCCATAAATACTCCTGTTACAACCTAAACCTAGTCTAATCTGGGACACCCTAGCCTCAACAGGCAGCCAGTTTAGTTCCTGGAAAGCAGCTCCTGCCTATGTGAGTACGTGGACTCACCTTCAATACTACCCTGATCAACTTATTCTGCTATCTGGAGCTTCCCCTTCATAAGTTTAGATAAACCCCAAACCAGGAAGTACTAGCATAGTCAAAATGGCATTGAATGAGTGCAGTAGCTAGCACTTTCATGGATCCTTATCAAGCAGCTTGGACTTTCTAGCCAAAAACGTAATCCTGTCATTTACCTTTCCTAGCACTTTATTGGCCGTGCTCACACCTCCTAAGCTTCATCAAGGGTACGTCCAAGGTAGCTAACAGAGGTTTTTAGTAGACAGCACCTCGCCCCCTAACTCCACACTGATTTCAGAGGACCTACTCAATTTAGGTCTGGATCCCAAAATAATTGCTTCAGTTTTCCCTAAGTGCAGAGATAGCTTATTATCTCCAAGCCATTTGCTAATGTTAGTAAGCTCTGTGCCTAAGTATGCTCTCCAACATAGTTTTACTTTTGTGAGACACCAGAGGTGTAGAGTCATCGCATGAAGAAAAAAGACGGCAAGAACAAGCATCTTTCATATCGTTAATATACAATAAAAACAGCAGAGGCCCAAGCACGCTCCCCTGCGGAACGCCCACAACTCATTGGTTTTGCCTGTGAGACAGTGAACCATTAACCTCTACCACTTGGTTGGACTGAAAACCTACTGGACAGTAGATCTCCAGGAAGAGGGTTGTACTGAAAACCTACAGGACAGTAGATCTCCAGGAAGAGGGTTGGACTGATAACCTACAGGACAGTAGATCTCCAGGAAGAGGGTTGGACTGAACCTACTCGACAGTAGATCTCCAGGAAGAGGGTTGGACTGAACCTACAGGACAGTAGATCTCCAGGAAGAGGGTGGACTGAACCTACAGGACAGTAGATCTCCAGGAAGAGGGTTGGGCTGATAACCTACAGGACAGTAGATCTCCAGGAAGAGGGTTGGACTGAACCTACAGGACAGTAGATCTCCAGGAAGAGGGTATGGACGGAACCTACAGGACAGTAGATCTCCAGGAAGAGGGTTGGGACCTGAACCTACAGGACAGTAGATCTCCAGGAAGAGGGTTGGGCAGCCCTGAAGTAGAGGATGTAGCTGATGATTCAGAATTAGTTTTCCCTGACCAAACAATCCCCCTCAAATTACCCTGTTCTAGAACACTTTACAATATAGTTTTTGTCTTTATTGTTTACGTTACAGTGACATGACACTTTAGAACTTGTTGGTAATTTACATTCCTCATGTTTTTAATGTTTTAAATGTATTCATTTTTGATGGACCCAAATGCCTCCAAATCTTCTCTCCTTCGTTCTCCCACCTGATCCCACCATGGACTTTACCGCCACGTGATAGTGTGTATAACCTTAAACCTTCCTAGTCTTACTGTTGTGTCTCTTCACTCACTAGCACTTCTGTACATCTGGTCTTATGGGTTTTGTTTTGGTACTTTTGTAAAGGAAATGTAAACGTATATAACTTTTAATGAAATGTTTTTTTAAAACAACAGGTGAACAACATATCATTTGTTTTTTTTGTTTTGTTTTATGAGCATTTCAAATCATTGCATGTCTGCCCTCTTCAAAATCACTTGCATGTACCACATGTACACACATAACCAAGCAAATTACATATGTCTTCTCTCACTCCCTGTATCTCTCTCTTCCTCAAACACACACACACACACACACACACACAGACACACACACACACACTCTCCTCCTCTTACTCTCCCAGCAGAAACAACAACAATACTATAACTATCTCCATTACCTTCTGACACTTCAAAGACACTCAGAGTCTCAAATAAAGCTCAAATGAAGCTTTTTCAATTCCAGGGGATTGAATTCATGTGACTGAAAGAAGGATTTTTCCCTCGCTCAAATCACAGAAACACTGACACAGCGACCATTGGACCAAACACATTGATGCATTTAATAGCCACCGGGGTCTTCATGAAGCGGTACTAAAGAACTAAGCAAGGTCACGCAAGACTAGACGGAAGTAAAAGACAAACTATGTGGGAGATAGGATTGTGGGACAAAGGATCAGTTTCCATGGATACTGTTGAGTCATGACTCTGTTTGCAGACATTACATTTATGACTCTTGGCAAATACACACAGGGACACATTAATGAACATTAAATACACCTAGATGATCAAATACACACAGGGACACATTAGTGAACATTAAATACACAAGGGAACACATTAGTGAACATTAAATACACCTAGATGATCAAATACACACAGGGACACATTAGTGAACATTAAATACACACAGGGACACATTAGTGACAATAAATACACACAGGACACATTAGTGAAACATTAAATACACACAGGGACACATTATGAACATTAAATACACACAGGGACACATTAATGAACATAAATACACCTAGATGATCAAATACACACAGGGACACATTAGTGAACATTAAATACACACGATGAACAAATATCTATGAACATTAAATACACACAGGACACACACATTCATGAACATTGAATACACCTAGATGATCAAATACACAAAGGTTCTGAGAATCAAAAACAGTATTTCAAACATTACCATACTTATTGGAACAATAGATATTTCACACGTACTGTATGGAAACCCATCATACTGTACAGACAGCAGAGGCAAGGACCTTGCAAATGAAAGACACGCATTCATATATATACAGTGGGGAGAACAAGTATTTGATACACTGCCGATTTTGCAGGTTTTCCTACTTACAAAGCATGTAGAGGTCTGTAATTTTTATCATAGGTACACTTCAACTGTGAGAGACGGAACTAAAAACAAAATCCAGAAATCACATTGTATGATTTTTAAATAATAATTTGCATTTATTGCATGACATAAGTATTTGATCACCTACCAACCAGTAGAATTCCGGCTCTCACAGACCTGTTAGTTTTTCTTTAGAAGCCCTCCTGTTCTCCACTCATTACCTGTATTAACTGCACCTGTTTGAACTCGTTACTTATAAAAGACACCTGTCCACACACTCAATCAAACAGACTCCAACCTCTCCACAATGGCCAAGACCAGAGAGCTGTGTAAGGACATCAGGATAAAATTGTAGACCTGCACAAGGCTGGATGGGCTACAAGGACAATAGGCAAGCAGCTTGGTGAGAAGGAAACAACTGTTGGCGCAATTATTAGAAAATGGAAGAAGTTCAAGATGACGGTCAATCACCCTCGGTCTGGGGCTCCATGCAAGATTTCACCTCGTGGGCATCAATGATCATGAGGAAGGGTAGATCAGCCCAGAACACACGGCAGGACCTGGTCAATGACCTGAAGAGAGCTGGGACCACAGTCTCAAAGAAAACCATTAGTAACACTATGCCGTCATGATTAAAATCCTGCAGCGCACGCAAGGTCCCCTGCTTAAGCCAGTGCATGTCCAGGCCTGTCTGAAGTTTGCCAATGACCATCTGGATGATCCAGAGGAGGAATGGGAGAAGTCATGTGGTCTGATGAGACAAAAATAGAGCTTTTTGGTCTAACTCCACTCGCCGTGTTTGGAGGAAGAAGAAGTATGAGTACAACCCAAGAACACCATCCCAACCGTGAAGCATGGAGGTGGAAACACATTCTTGGGATGCTTTTCTGCAAAGGGACAGGACGACTGCACCGTATTGAGGGAGGATGATGGGGCCATGTATCGCGAGACTTGGCCAACAACCTCCTTCCCTCAGTAAGAGCATGAAGATGGGTCGTGGCTGGTCTTCCAGCATGACAACGACACGAAGCACACAGCCATGCAACTAAGGAGTGGCTCCGTAAGAAGCATCTCAAGGTCCTGGATGGCCTAGCCAGTCTCCAGACCTGAACCCAATAGAAAATCTTTGGAGGGAGCTGAAAGTCCGTATTGCCCAGCGACAGCCCCGAAACCTGAAGGATCTGGAGAAGATCTGTAGGAGGAGTGGGCCAAAATCCCTGCTGCAGTGTGTGCAAACCTAGTCAAGAACTACAGGAAATGTATATCTCTGTAATGCAAACAAAAGTTTCTGACCAAATATTAAGTTCTGCTTTCTGATGTATCAAATACTATGTCATGCAATAAATGCAAATTAATTACTTAAAATCATACAATGTGATTTTCTGGATTTTGCTTTAGATTCCGTCTCTCATAGTTGAAGTGTACCTATGATAAAAATACAGACCTCTACATGCTTTGTAAGTAGAAAACCTGCAAAATCGCGCAGTGTATCAATACTTGTTCTCCCCACTGTATATATAGACAGAGTTGAGATTGCATACATAAAATATCATTGAACAGACAGAAACAACAGTGGATGTGTGACCATAATGATACATTAAGAAAATCACTTTACCCGTACATTCAAACTATACATTTGATACTTGTATCCTCTCTCTTCCCTCTTTTCATCCTCTCTTCATCCCTCTTTCATCCCTCTCTCATCCCTCCTCTTTCATCTCTCTTTTCATCCCTTCTCATCCTCTCTTTTCCCTCTTCATCCCTCTCTTTTTCCTCTCTTCATCCCTCTCTTTTCATCCCTCTCTTCATCCCTCTCTTTTCCCCTCTCTTCACCCTCTCTTCAGCCCTCTCTTTTTCCCTCTCTTCATCCTCTCTTTTTCCCTCTTTTCATCCCTCTCTTCATCCCTCTCTCATCCCTCTCTTATCCCTCTTTTCATCCTCTCTCACCCTCTTTTCATCCCTCTCTTCATCCCACTCTTTTTTCCCCTCTCTTCATCCCTCTCTTCATAACTCTCTTATCCCTCTTTTTTTCCCTCTCTTCATCCCTCTCTTCCTCCCTCTCTTTCTTGGACTCAGGAATTAACAACTGTCATCTAAGTTGTCACACAGAGTCTGCTGGCCGTTAGAATGATCTTTTTTTTTTTTTTTATAGTCCCAGGTCTAGGAGTGGAAGGAGCGTTCAAATGGAGCCTCTTCTCTGCAGCCTGTGAGGCCCACTGTCCAACCGGTCCACGTCAGCCTGTGAGGCCCACTGTCCAACCGGTCCTACGTCAGCCTGTGAGGCCACTGTCCAACGTTAGTCTGACAATGTTATTACCGAGACGGTCTCCTAATGGCGAAGAAGGTCGCTGGCTGAAGTGTGCTGGCGCGCCAGTGAGAGCCATTGGCCAATGCCTATCATTGGATTCGCCAATGACCCCCCCCCCCCCCCCCCCTCCCTCAGTCAGGAGACTTTGATCTGAACACCGTGGACTATATGCTGCTCTGCTATGGAGACGGACCACAACACAGTGCCTTCAAGAGCTGAGGTGGAGTCAAGACCGATAGGTTTACTCGTGTGTGGTGTGTGTGTGTGTGTGTGTGTGTGTGTGTGTGTGTGTGTGTGTGTGTGTGTGTGTGTGTGTGTGTGTGTGTGTGTGTGTGTGTGTGTTGTGTGTGTGTGTGTGTGTGTGTGTGTGTGTGTGTGTGTGTCGTGTGTGTGTGTGTGTTTAGAGGAACTGAATGCATGAGGAGGCCTGGTACAGTATGTGACTGTGTTTTTAACGTGCCTCCGTTCTATTACGCTCTACTGTTGCTGTTGAATGAAGAAGAAACATATAAGCTAAACAGCAGAGTGACATGGGTTGAGTTTTCACTGCAAGATTACCGTGTACATTTCTGTAAATACGTACCATCACCTTCTTTGTGATTTACCAATGCCTTTACCTTATCCAATTTTGTTGGACGTTCATTTCAATCGGCTTCCCGCTTACTGTATGTGTCCTCGTGTACTGTGATATGTGTTATGAATTACTTTCAAGCCACACGTGTATTACAGTTTTTCCAAATTGTTGTTAAGACAAGTTCTCTGAAACTACATCTCAGGTACTCAAAATTCTAATCACAAAACAGCCATTTCCCCCAAAACCCCACAGACATCTTGCAAAATGAAACACAGCAATCAAGATCATGTACTCCCTGCTCAAAGTGAAACTCTGAATACAAATGAGACACACATACATCAAATGAATCTAACTTAGTGACAAACTGAAATCACACTAATGTGACATATTCAAAACACTACTATCTATCAGGATAAGGTAAGACCCAGACGCAGACCGTGTCGAAGTAACAATGTTTATTACAGCAACAGAGGCAAAGGTATAGGACGGCAGACAGGGTCAGGCAGAGTGATCAGGCAGGGTCAGGCAGAGTGATCCGGCAGGGTCAGGCAGAGTGATCAGGCAGGGTCAGGCAGAGTGATCAGGCAGAGTGATCAGGCAGAGTGATCAGGCAGGGTGATCAGGCAGGGTTCAGGGTCAGGACAGTAAGCTTGACAAACAAGACAAACTGGCAACAGACAAACAGAAAACACAGTTATAAGTACACAGAGGATAATGGGGAAGATGGGCGACACCTGGAGGGGGGTGGAGACGAGCACAAAGACAGGTGAAACAGATCAGGGTGGGGGTGACACTATCAGAACCTATTTCAGTTTAAAGACTAATATTTTGTTGTTATATTGTAAATTGTATATGTGTGTGACTCAATACATGTCAAACATTATACTGTAAGCACACAGTAAAAATACAGTAAATATATTTTGCTTATGCAAAGGAAGAAAAATAAGCCTATACTGTACTATATATTAGATCAACTGTAAGGAATAGATCAACTGTAGAAAGAACAGTAAAATCAAAATCATAAGTCAAGAAACAAATATTGCAAAAACAAAATCATGTCTGTTGTTTTGGTCCAGCAACAGTTTTCCATCAACATCACAGGCGATATTCTCCTTGGCCGGACAGCGGAGGAAATATCTTCTGGCAGGACTCATCCACCACCTGACAGGACTGGAAGGTCACCACAGGCCTCCATGGCCTGGAGAAGGGCCGTACGTTCATGGGGTTTGTGAACATACACCTTCCACCGCCATGCTGAAAGAAACTCCTCAATGGGGTTGAGAAATGGGGAATATGGTGGGAGATAGAGAATTGTAAACCTGGGATGGTCATGGAAGCAGTTGCGGACCTGAGCAGCCCGATGGAAACTCACGTTGTCCCAAATTAGTACATACATTTGCTGCTCAGGATCACCTGCCCCTCTCTGCTCGGTATCATCTGGCCCTCTCTGCTCTGGAGCACCTGGTCCTCTCTGCTCAGGATCACCTGGCCCTCTCTGCTCAGGGTCATCTGGCCCTCTCTGCTCAGGATCACCTGGCCCTCTCTGCTCAGGATCACCTGGACCTGGTCCTGCTCTGGCTCCAGCGGATCAACCCCTGGTCCTCTCTTGCTCAGGATCACCTGGCCCTCTTGCTCAGGATCACCTGCGTCCTCTCTGCTCAGGATCAACCTGGTCCTCTCTGCTCAGGATCACCTGGCCCTCCCTGCTCTGACTGAAAAGATTGTCATGAAAGGTATTCAGGAAATGAAGGAGATAGGCAGTGTTGTATGGTCCAAGGGTGGCATGGCGATGGAGAGCCCCATTGTGGCTCATAGCTGGCATGTGGTGACATTTCCCCCGCGCTGGCCAGGTACCCAATGATGGCGCGTTGACCAATGATGTTCCTTCCTCTCCCTCTCGACTTCACTAAATGGAATCCAGCCTCATCTATGAATGAGTTCCTGGGGATGGACTTGCATCCAACTCCATGGATCTCTGAAATGACAGAAAATACTATAGTTGCTGTATAGTAAAGTTCACTGGCACATCAATGAGTCTCTAATGTTTTAAGAGTGTAATACTATACAATACTTACTTGCACATATTCGTACGTTTACCCTTCACTCTTTGGGAATTCCTTTCAAATATGACTCTGTAGATTTGCTTCATCCGGAGATGGTGTTTCTTAAGGATGGGGCGTATGGTTGATAAGCTCAGTCTGATGTTATGGAAGATGGCAGGGTTACAGCCTGCTGTTGTCTGTAAATAGACATATTCTACCACCATGTGGTCGTTTTCAGTTCTATAACAACTAAATAGCATACAGTACAGTAAACAGTAGCAGTGATACAGTATACAGATAAACATGTTACAGAGTAGTAA
>NW_019943113.1:160463-171507 GCF_002910315.2 Salvelinus sp. IW2-2015
GAGACTCCTCTCCTTGTTCTTGGTCTTCCTTATTTCCTCACCTCCTTCTCTCTCTGCCAAGTTTGCTTCCATTGTTCTCCAAACACAGGAGTACTCACCCGTAGCCTTTTTATCCATACCAAAGGTTTGATTGCAAAGTTGAACGTTTTTGCAATTAGTGTTTGAACATGTGAAGAGAGAAAATGATCAATTGGTAATTGAGCTTAGCTTGTTGAACAGTGTTGCTTTTCATTTGAACACAAGAGATTTTAGTTGTGAAGGTTATGCCAAAATGTAGTGAATTGTGTGTTGTGTTTTGCCAAATGTTTGTTATAGAATTTCAATCTGAGTGTAAAGCAAAACATGTGCCAGTAGTATTGCAGATTTGGTGTCTGGTTCTGCTAACTGGGGTACAGGTTTGGTGTCTGGTTCTGCTAAATGGGGTACAGGTTTGGGTAATTGTGCCTCATGGGACAGTTTTAGTGTGTTAACAATTGGGAAGAACTTTAAGTATAATTTTGCAGACCCTGTGACAATGTGAAAGAAAACTATTCAAACTCAGGCTCAATAGTTGTGAGTTGTTTCCCATAGTGACATTAAAGTAAAACTCCACACAAAAAMCATATTTTGGTATTTATTTAATTAGTCCATTGTTGATATAATCCCAAAATGTTTTGCATGTCATCAATCAAGTTTTAACGATATGTAACTTTCAAAATACAGAAATACAGCTGGTATGATGCAAAATGAATGATATATTGCAAAACGCTGCATCATATAATTCAATATGAATCACAACGGCTGTATTTCCCAAAACGTTTTGGGTGTAATTTTCCTTTAAGTGCTTCCCTTTAAGTGGGAATGTAATTATCATTCAGCTGTACTTACTGACAGTAGCCAGACACACAGATGTGCTGTATAACAACATATTCATTAGGTCAACAGTTGACCCCAAAGTAAAGGCAACAATTTCCCAAATGATAGATAATTGTGGCACTATTGTGAGACCAGTCACTGATAGAGACCATCACCTGGATTAGAAACAGGAGTATTAAAGGGTTTCCAAAGACAAACATACATCTACCCTTCCCCTTTACAGACAGTATTCATCTACCCTTCCCCTTTACAGACAGTAGTCATCTACCCTTCCCCTTTACAGACAGTAGTCATCTACCCTTCCCCTTTATAGACAGTAGTCATCTACCCTTCCCCTTTATAGACAGTATTCATCTACCCTTCCCCTTTATAGACAGTATTCATCTACCCTTCCCCTTTACAGACAGTAGTCATCTACCCTTCCCCTTTACAGACAGTATTCATCTACCCTTCCCCTTTATAGACAGTATTCATCTAACCCTTCCCCTTTACAGACAGTAGTCTCTACCCTCCCTTTATAACAGTATCTCTACCCTTCCCCTTTATAGACAGTATTCATCTACCCCTTCCCCTTTTTAGACAGGATGTCTACTACCCTTCCCTTTATAGACAGTATTCATCTACCCTTCCCCTTTATAGACAGTATTCATCTCCCTTCCCCTTATATCAGTATTCATCTACCCTCTCCCTTTATAGACAGTATTCATCTACCCTTCCCCTTTACAGACAGTATTCATCTACCCTTCCCTTTATAGACAGTATCATTACTACCCTTCCTTTATAGACAGCTATTCATCTACCCTTCCCTTTATAGACAGTATTCATCTACCCTTCCCCTTTACAGACAGTATTCATCTACCCTTCCCCTTATAGACAGTATTCATCTACCCTTCTCCCTTTATAGACAGTATTCATCTACCCTTCCCCTTTACAGACAGTAGTCATCTACCCTTCCCTTTATAGACAGTATTCATCTACCCTCCCCTTTACATCATATCATCTACCTCCCTTATAGACAGTATTCATCTACCCTCCCCTTTACAGACAGTATTTCATCTACCCTTCCTTTATAGACAGTATTCATCACCCTTCCCCTTATAGTTTACAATTGCTCCATTCATCCCCCCTCTCCCCTGTAACTATTCCCAGGTCGTTGCTGCAAATGAGAACGTGTTCTCAGTCAACTTACCTGGGTAAAAAAACGGTAAAATAAAAATATAAAAAAATATATAGACATATTCATCTACCCTTCCCCTTTATAGACAGTATTCATCTACCCTTCCTTTATAGACAGTATTCATCTACCCTTCCCTTTACAGACAGTAGTCATCTACCTTCCCTTTATAGACGGTATTCATCTACCCTCCCCTTACAGACAGTATTCATTTACCCTTCCCTTCATAGACAGTAGTCATCTACCCTTCCCCTTTAGAACAGTATTCATCTACCCTTCCCTTTACAGACAGTAGTCATCTACCCTTCCCCTTTACAGACAGTAGTCATCTACCCTTCCCCTTTACAGACAGTATTCATCTACCCTTCCCCTTTATAGACAGTATTCATCTACCTTCCCCTTTATAGAGCAGTATTCATCTACCCTTCCCCTTTACAGACAGTATCATCTACCCTTCCCTTTTATAGACAGTATTCATCTACCCTTCCCCTTTAAAGACAGTAGTCATCTACCCTTCCCCTTATAGACAGTATTCATCTACCCTTCTCCTTACAGACAGTATTCATCTACCTTCCCTTACAGACAGTATTTTCACCCTTTCCCTTTACAGACAGTAGTCATCTACCCTTTCCCCTTTATAGAACAGTATTCATCTACCCTTCCCCTTTATAGACAGTATTCATCTACCCTTCCCCTTTATAGACAGGTATTCATCTACCCTTCCCCTTTTATAGACAGTAGCATCTACCCTTCCCCTTATTAGACAGTTATTCATCTACCCTCCCCTTTATAGTCAGTATTCATCTACCCTTCCCCTTTATAGACAGTATTCATCTACCTTCCCCTTATAGACAGTATTCATCTACCCTTCCCCTTTATAGACAGTATTCATTACCTCCCTTTACAGTATTCATCTACCCTTCCCCTTTAAGACAGTATTCATCTACCCTTCCCTTACAGAAGTAGTCATCTACCCTTCCCCTTTATAGACAGTATTCATCTACCCTCCCTTTATAGACAGTATTCATCTACCCTTCCCTTTACAGACAGTAGTCATCTACCCTTCCCCTTTATAGACAGTATTCATCTACCCTTCCCCTTTACAGACAGTAGTTCATCTACCCTTCCCCTTTATAGACAGTAGTCATCTACCCTTCCCCTTTACAGACAGTATTCATCTACCCTTCCCTTTATAGACAGTATTCATCTACCCTTCCCTTTATAGTTTACAATTGTCATTCATCCCCTCCTCTCCCCTGTAACTATTCCCCAGGTCGTTGCTGCAAATGAGAACGTGTTCTCAGTCAACTTACCTGGTAAAATAACGTAAAATAAAAAAATAAAAAAAATATAGACAGTTATTCATCTACCCTTCCCCTTTATAGACAGTATTCATCTACCCTTCCCCTTTATAGACAGTATTCATCTACCCTTCCCTTTACAGACAGTAGTCATCTACCCTTCCCCTTTATAGACGGTATTCATCTACCCTTCCCCTTTACAGACAGTATTCATTACCCTTCCCCTTCATAGACAGTAGTCATCTACCCTTCCCCTTTATAGACAGTATTCATCTACCCTTCCCCTTTACAGACACGTAGTCATCTACCCTCCCTTTACAGACAGTAGTCATCTACCCTTCCCCTTTACAGACATAGTCAGTTCTACCCTTCCCTTTATAGACAGTATTCATCTACCCTTCCCCTATATGACAGTATCATCTACCCTTCCCCTTACAGACAGTAGTCATCTACCCTTCCCCTTTATAGACAGTATTCATCTACCCTTCCCCTTTACAGACAGTAGTCATCTACCCTTCCCCTTTATAGACAGTATTCATCTACCCTTCTCCTTTATAGACAGTATTCATCTACCCTCCCCTTTACAGACAGTATTCATCTACCCTTCCCCTTTACAGACAGATATTCATCTACCCTTCCCCCCCCTTTATAGACAGTATTCATCTACCCTTCCCCTTATAGACAGTATTCATCTACCCTTCCCCTTTATAGACAGTATTCATCTACCCTTCCCCTTTATAGACAGTTAGTCATCTACCCTTCCCCTTTACAGACAGTATTCATCTACCCTTCCCCTTTATAGACAGTATCATCTACCCTTCCCCTTTATAGACAGTATTCATCTACCCTTCCCCTTTACAGACAGTATTCATCTACCCTTCCCCTTTATAGACAGTATTCATCTCCCTTCCCTTATAGACAGTATTCATCTACCCTCCCCTTTATAGACAGTATTCATCTACCTTCCCCTTTAGACAGATTCATCTACCCTTCCCCTTTACAGACAGTATTCATCTACCCTTCCCTTACACTATTATCTACCTTCCCCTTTACAGACAGTATTCATCTACCCTTCCCCTTTACAGACATATCATCTACCCTTCCCCTTTATAACAGTATTCATCTACCTTCCCTTTACAGACAGTATTCATCTACCCCTTCCCCTTTACAGACAGTATTCATCTACCCTTCCCCTTTATAGACAGTATTCATCTACCCTTCCCCTTTATAGACAGTAGTCATCTACCTCCCTGCTATAGACAGTAGTCATTGACCCTTCCCCTTTGGCACCCTCCCTTTATGAGGGCATACTGTTAGCCCTCTAGTTTACCAACACCACTGAATGATGTGTCTACTGTGTGATTGATACCTAAGAATCGTTCTCCATCAATATACCATTTAACAAAACAGTAGCAGTATATGAAGCATATTGAGCCCCCGCTGATTACCAGGGTTGAGGTCAATTCCATGTGATTTCCAGTTCATTCTGAAAGTAAACCCAATTCCAATTCCAAATGGTCCTCATTGAAAAACATAAGAAGATAACTGGAATTTCAGTGCACATCCTTATTTGACTGGATTTGAAATGGATTTGACCCCCGCCCCCCTGTTTACCACTAGCAAGATCAGAACAATGAGTAACTCCATTACTCAGCCAAACAAACATACACAACTCCTTCATACAAAAACTGTACGTTTTAATAGGGTTTGAGACGGTCAAATGTGACCCGTTACTGTGTGGGGTTTTCTGTTTGTTCTACTTGTCGGTGTTGTGGATGATTTTCTGTGTATGTGAATCTGTTGTCATAAGGACCTTGCCTTGGTCCCCTGATAGGGGTTCTGAATGGGGACAACAAGCACATTGTGAAGACATGGCTTAGCAATGCAATCTTACTATAAGACTGAAAATTGTTTTTATGGGTAGAATTTGAATGGAGCTGTTYTTAAACAAATAAAAGTTGTAAAAAGAACATGCGATTGAGTGTACTACTTTTCATATGATAATTCAGTGGAAAATTACAGGTTTTTTAATGACCTCACATGTTTCTGACTGTTTTAACCACTAGGTGGCAACAGGTATCCATGGCGACCCCAGCCTTCTGTAGCACCCCGGTTCCCATCATCCTGCAGTTGAAACCCGAAGACCACAGCCGCGGGAAGTAGTTTGGGGGTGGGGGGTTACTGCGATGTCTTTCTTAGACGGGAGGAGAATGGAAAAACGTATTTTCTCGCACTGCAGATGTTTATATCAATGCATAGTCACTTTACCTCTACCTACTGTACATGTACATACTACCTCAATGACCTCCACTAACCGGTACCGCCACACATTGACTCTGTACCGGTACCCCCACACATTGACTCTGTACCGGTACCCCAACACATTGACTCTGTACCGGTACCCCCACACATTGATTCTGTACCGGTACCCCCACACATTGACTCTGTACCGGTACCCCCTGTATATAGCCTCGCTATTGTGATTTTACTGCTGCTGTTTAATTATTTGTTACTTTTATTTTCTATTTTTTACTTAACACTTATTTTTCTTAAAACGTTTTAAAGCATTGTAAGTTAAGGGGTTGTAAGTAAGCATTTCACTGTAAGGTGAACACATACAACACCTGTTGTATTTGGCACATGCGACAAATCAAATTTGATTTGATTTATATCGGACCACTCTTTTTTTAATGTGGTGCTGCAGTGGCTATGCCCAAAACCCTGAACAGCTACGGTAATGTGAATGGAGAGGTGTAATAGATTTTTCTGTCAGAAGGCTTCATTTTCCTCGACATCCACCATGATTAGGATGGGCACTCATTTAGAATGAGCCCTGTTCTTCAGCTGCTGAAGACACCGTGTTCATCACAACATGTCCAGTCAGACACTAGTGACATGACTGTTTATTTATTGCCTCCTATTTCTCTCTCTCTCATTCTCTCTCTCTCTCTGTTTTTGTTTGTCTTTGTTTATCTGTTGCTCTTGCTCTCACTCACTCTTTCCTTGTCTCTTTGTCAACTGGTAATCAGTGCAGTTCTGTGAGTCATGGAGAGTTGCCAGAGACTCAAACAGTAAGAGAGAGAGAGAGACAGAGAGAGAGAGAGATACCTGGTGTGAGCTCAACATGCTACCCCAAAGGCTGCCCTACGACAATATGTGACATTTTAAGGAACATACTTCGATCACCAGCCAAAACTCACAGTACTCAATGAGATTATGTGTGAAATGTAATTGTCACTCACTGGTGATGTCAGCGAAATAAATCCCAAACCATGTCACGTTTTACTACATAGAAACACAAATCCAACAGTGTCACGTTTTACGAGATAGAAACACAAATTAAAACAGTGTCACGTTTTACTAGTTAGAAACACAAATCCAACAGTGTCACGTTTTACGAGATAGAAACACAAATTAAACAGTGTCACGTTTTTACATAGAAACACAAATCAAACAGTGTCACGTTTTACTAGATAGAAACACAATCAACAGTGTCACGTTTTTACTAGATAGAAACACAAATCCAACAGTGTCACGTTTTACTACATAGAAACACAAATCCAACAGTGTCACATTTTACTAGATAGAACACAAATTAAAACAGTGTCACGTTTTACTAGTTAGAACACAAATCCAAACAGGTATTTGCATGTTTGTGTCCCATCCCCTACACAGGTCAGACAACTAATCCAGTTTGGTGTTTGGGCTGACACAACACACAACTAAACCAATTAGCTCAGCAAGCAACAACACAATGTGGGGCTCATTACTGTTGGTTTCTCATCTTTTATCACCCACTCCTTCAGTAGAAACAACTTGACCTGCTAAAAAAAATCATTATGTATATATTTCTTATTTCAAGCTGCACTCACAGCACTATGTGAAATGGGTTGGACCTAATACTGGAGCTTACAGATTGCAGGGGGAAAGATAAATGCATCCTGGATTCTAAAGCCTGGTCTCATAGACTAGATATAAAATAGTACATTTAAATCCGAGTCACTCAAATCAGTATGATATGTTACATTTGCAGAGGTGGGTATTCATTGATGACAATGGAAGCCAAGCTTCTCCACAAAATTTGACCAATAATAATAATAAGTATATATATATATATATATATATACAGTGGCAAGAAAAAGTATGTGAACCCTTCAGAAATACCTGTATTTCTGCATAAATTGGTCATCACATTTGATCTGATCTTCATCTAAATCACAACAATAACGAACAAACAATTATACGTTTTCATGTCTTTATTGAACACACTGTGTAAATATTCACAGTACAGGGTGGGGAAAGTATGGGAACCCTTGGATTTAATAACTGGTTGACCCTGCTTTGGCAGCAATAACCACAACCAAATATTTTCTGTAGTTGCGGATCAGACCTGCACAACGGTCAGGAGGAATTTTGAACTATTCCTCTTTACAAAACTGTTTCATTTCAGCAATATTCTTGGGATGTCTGGTGTGAACTGTTCTCTTGAGGTCATGCCACAGCATCTCAATCAGGTTGAGGTCAGGACTCTGACTGGGCCACTCCAGAAGGCGTATTTTCTTCTGTTCAAGCCATTNTCTCTTGAGGTCATGCCACAGCATCTCAATCAGGTTGAGGTCAGGACTCTGACTGGGCCACTCCAGAAGGCGTATTTTCTTCTGTTCAAGCCATTCTGTTGTTGATTTACTTCTGTGTTTTGGGTCATTATCCTGTTGCATCACCCAACTTCTGTTGAGCTTCAATTGGCGGACATACAGCCTAACATTCTCCTGCAAAATGTCTTGATAAACTTGGGAATTCATTTTTCTGTCGATGATAGCAAGCCGTCCAGGCCATGGGGCAAACCATGAGGCTCCCTCCACCATACTTTATTTCGTGGTGTCCTCCCATGAACACCATTCTTGTTTAGTGTTTTACGTATCGTAGACTCATCAACAGAGATGTTAGCATGTTTCAGAGATTTCTGTAAGTCTTTAGCTGACACTCTAGGATTCCTCATTAATCTCATTGAGCGTTCTGCGCTGTGCTCTTGCAGTCATCGTTGCAGGACGGACACTCCTAGGAAGAGTAGCAACAGTGATGAACTTTCTCCATTTATAGACAATTTGTCTTATTATGGACTGTTGAACAACAATGCTTTTAGAGATACTTTTGTAACCCTTTCCTGCTTTATGGAAGTCAACATTTCTTAATCTCAGGTCTTCTGAGATCTATTTTGCTCGAGGCATGGTTCACATCAGGCAATGCCTCTTGTGAATAGCGAACTCAAATTTTATGAGTGTTTTTATAGGGCARTGCAGCTCTAACCAACATCTCCAATCTCATCTCATTGATTGGACTCCAGGTTAGCTGACTCCTGAATCCAATTAGCTATTGGAGAAGTCATTAGCCTAGGGGTTTACATACTTTTTACAACCTACACTGGGAAAGTTTAAATATGTATTCAATATAGACAAGAAAAATACAATAATTTGTGTGTTATTAGTTTAAGCACACTATTTTTGTCTATTTTTATGACTTAGATGAAGATCAGATCAAATTTGATGACSAATTTATGCAGACATCCAGGTAATTCCAAAGGGTCCACATACTTTTTCTTGCCACTGTATATCTTTCGTCTCTGTGTTTTCATAATTTCTCTTCAATTCGCAAGTGGCAGAATCTCACCACACCYACCTGTCTTGATCAATGAGAGAAGACGTGAACTAAACAAGATGGCGGCCTACACGTTGTTGGATTACTTCATGGAGCAATTGTATTTTAACAACGGAGTATTTTCTAAATTCAAACGGACCCCCTGTTACTGGACACAGACATTTTATGAGGCTCCCGTTTCCACAAATCGAGGAAGACAATATCGGCAAGATAAGTTTGGTCAAAAATTCTCAGTGCTAGACCAAACAGTACCTATCCTGTAACTCCCAGTAATTGATACCCAAAAACTTTGGTTAAATCACATTATCTTGTGCAGTAACTTTACTGCACCTGAGACACACTGAACTGTACCACACTGTTCATACTGTATTTTTGTGTTTGTTACTTTTACCATTCAACATTCTTGTTGAATACCCAGTTCTCTTTTTGAGTTAGTTAAGTAGTGTATACTCCCCTGTATTTAAAATTTTGACAAATAACATTCTTTGGATATATCTGAATGTCTAACATACGTTTGATGCTTCAGAGCACTGTACAGCTTCTATAAATATTTTATGTGATCTCATAAAGGCAGACAACTTTCGAAGATTGATAGAAAATATCCATATTTACAGTATTTTATGGTGGTTCTACATGGTCTTACGCTGAGCCAGATTGGCTGCGTTTACACAGACAACCCAATTCTGATATTTTTTCCACTAATTGGTCTTTTGACCAATCACATCAGATATATTTCAGAACTGATCTGTTTGGTCAAACACCACTGGCAATGGTGTTTGGCATGCTGGGTTGTGGAAGCTGAGACTCTTTGTGCTTGTGGTGAACGGTATTGACCTGTCTTCGGCTTCGGTGTACGGCCAGCTGGATAAGACTCTGCCGGAAGTAGTGTAAGGCTTGTAGACCTTCACCACCACCTCTTTTGAACCTTGCAGGAGATTTGCTGCACATCTCCTGGAAAGACGTGGTTATGGTGTTACCATTTGACACTTTTTTTGTGGAAGGGACGTAGGGCAACACGCCTGCGTTGGTAAAGGAGTCAATCGATTGGGACTTTAGTGTTTAGGGACAATGAGGGACATTGGGAGCTGCTTTTTGAGAGAAAAGATCAGACAACAAAGTGAATGGCCGGGGAGGTGGGGGGGGGGGGGGGGGGGGGGCTGCAGAAGGTGTGAAAGTCTCAGGAGGGCAGTTCTTAAACAGTATGTATGTTGTGTATGGAAGATTGGGGAGAAATGGCACGTTTCAATCGTTCTCATACACCCCAGTGCATTTTACTGTCTCTAAGCACAACCAAAATCCCCTTCCTAATCTCAAAGACCTGTCTGTTATCCTCCCTCAGCCCATTGACTTGACAATCGTTTGTGTCAATAGTAGCCCTTGGCAGGGGCTTTTTGTAGACGTGTCTTTGTATTGTGTTTTGAGAATCTGCAGAGAGAAGAGTGAGAATGGTTTTCATTACTGTTATAGTATTGATGTTATACCTTTCAGTGTCCCTTGCTGGTTTTTGTCCCGCGAATCTTGTTGTGCTCCATAGCCGCAAGGTGTGTCCCTCCCTCATGCTTGTGTAACCAATAATTCGGCCGCTATTTTTCAGCAGGGCACTGTGGAAGGACTCCAGATAACCTGAGTTTTACCAAGAGCAAAGGTAAACATTTAATAGGGGTAGGCTAAATGGATCACATGGTCAGGAAGATACTCTGTGGTACTCAGGCTACATGTAATCCTATAACACAACACAACCATAACAACATAACACTTCCACATTCATATTTATGCAATGCTTCCTGTAAATGTATCTATTTTAGTGTCAGCTGGTAATAATTTTTGTGCCAACTTACTTTCACCGTGTGCAGAGTTAAGGGTTGGAAGACACCTGCTGTTGGAATCAGATGAATGTACACCTACAACAAAACATCAACAATACACAATTTAACCACCCCACTAATTCTATTGATCTTATATTAACACTGGGTAGCTTAGCATACCTACGTGGACATTTAATTATTGTCAACTTACTGTTACGTAGTGTCATTAAATTGCCAGCAAGATTGCTAGCCAT
>NW_019943113.1:176861-180881 GCF_002910315.2 Salvelinus sp. IW2-2015
AGAAGAGAGATGCTGAGCCAGATTGGCTGCGTTTACACAGACAACCCAATTCTGATATTTTTCCACTAATTGGTCTTTTGACCAATCACATCAGATATATTTCAGAACTGATCTGTTTGGTCAAACACCACTGGCAATGGTGTTTGGCATGCTGGGTTGTGGAAGCTGAGACTCTTTGTGCTTGTGGTGACGGTATTGACCTGTCTTCGGTGTACGGCCAGCTGGATAAGACTCTGCCGGAAGTAGTGTAAGGCTTGTAGACCTTCACCACCAACTCTTTTGACCTCTTGCAGGAGATTTGCTGCACATCTCCTGGAAAGACGTGGTTATGGTGTTACCATTTGACACTTTTTTGTGGAAGGGACGTAGGGCAACACGCCTGCGTTGGTAAAGGAGTCAATCGATTGGACTTTAGTGTTTAGGGACAATGAGGGACATTGGGAGCTGCTTTTGAGAGAAAAGATCAGACAACAAAGTGAATGGGCCGGGGAGGTGGGGGGGGGGGGGCTGCAGAAGGTGTGAAAGTCTCAGGAGGGCAGTTCTTAAACAGTATGTATTGTTGTGTATGGAAGATTGGGGAGAAATGGCACGTTTCAATCGTTCTCATACACCACAGTGCATTTTACTGTCTCTAAGCACAACCAAAATCCCCTTCCTAATCTCAAAGACCTGTCTGTTATCCTCCCTCAGCCCATTGACTTTGACAAATCGTTTGTGTCAATAGTAGCCCTTGGCAGGGGCTTTTTGTAGACGTGTCTTTGTATTGTGTTTTGAGAATCTGCAGAGAGAAGAGTGAGAATGGTTTTCATTACTGTTATAGTATTGATGTTATACCTTTCAGTGTCCCTTGCTGGTTTTTGTCCCGCGATCTTGTTGTGCTCCATAGCCGCAAGGTGTGTCCCCTCCCTCATGCTTGTGTAACCAATAATTCGGCCGCTATTTTTCAGCAGGGCACTGTGGAAGGACTCCAGATAACCTGAGTTTTACCAAGAGCAAAGGTAAACATTTAATAGGGGTAGGCTAAATGGATCACATGGTCAGGAAGATACTCTGTGGTACTCAGGCTACATGTAATCCTATAACACAAACACAAACCCATACAAACACTTCCACATTCATATTTATGCAATGCTTACTGTAAATGTATCTATTTTAGCTGTCAGCTGGTAAATATTTGTGCCAACTTACCTTCACCGTGTGCAGAGTTAAGGGTTGGAAGCACCTGCTGTTGGAATCAGATGATGTACCACCTACAACAAAACATCCAACAATACACAATTTAACCACCCCACTAATTCTATTGATCTATATTAGACTGGGTAGCTTAGCATACCTAACGTGGACATTTAATTATTGTCAACTTACTGTTAGCTAGTGTCATTAAATTGCCAGCAAGATTGCTAGCCATAGACAATTTATACACGATCATCATTGCTACTAACACACAAACAGATTTTTAGTAACAAAGTGTTTTCCATACAAGGATGGAAGAAATGGTTACCAGATTATTTTGTGTTTGCGTTGTTTTGTGTTTTTTTTTCGCATTGTTTGTCATTTGTTTTGTACATAATGTTGCTGCTACCGTCTCTTATGACCGAAAAGAGCTTCTGGACATCAGAACAGCGAATACTCACCTCGTACTGGATGAAGATTTTGTCCTTAAGGATTCCGAAGCGAAGGATATACTGCTTCACCTTTGTGCTGTTTGTGCTGATTTGGGGTAAGTCTGTGGTTCAAAATCAGTCGTTTTATTTGTAAACTGTTGAAAACATTATCTTACTTGACCATGCTGTAGGTAATTTTACATGCAATATTTGCTTTGTGGACTTCACCGGACATATGTTGCTGACGGGTTTTGTGATGAAATAAAAGGTACACTACATGACCAAAAGTATGTGGGCACCTGCTCGTCGAACATCTCATTCCAAAATCTTGAGCATTAATATGGAGTCGGTCCCCCCTTTGCTGCTATAACAGCCTCCACTCTTCTGGGAAGGCTTTCCACTAAATGTTGGAACATTGCTGTGGGGACTTGCTTCCATTCAGCCACAAGAGCCTTAGTGATGTCGGGAACTGATGTTGAGCGATTAGGCCTGGCTTGCAGTCGGCATTCCAATTCATCCCAAAGGTGTTCGATGGGTTTGAGGTCAAACTATTTCTGTATGGACCTCGCTTTGTGCATGGAGGCATTGTCATGAAACAGGTTAGGGCCTTCCCCAAACTGTTGCCACAAAGTTGGAAGCACAGAATCATCTAGAATGTCATTGTATGCTTTAGCGTTGAGATTTCCCTTCACTGGAACTAAGGGGCCCGAACCATGAAAACAGCCCCAGGCCATTATTCCTCCTCCACCAAACTATGCATTCAGGCAGGTAGCGTTCTCCTGGCATCCGCCAAACCCAGATTTATCAGTCGGACTACCAGATTGTGAAGCGTGGTTCATCTCTCCAGAGAACGTGTTTCCACTGCTCCAGAGTCCAATGGGGATTCATCCCTCCAGAGAACGCGTTTCCACTGCTCCAGAGTCCAATGGGGATTCATCACTCCAGAGAACGCGTTTCCACTGCTCCAGAGTCCAATGGTGCTCATGCACTCCAGAGAACGCGTTTCCAACTGCTCCAGAGTCCAATGGTGCCTCATCACTCCAGAGAACGCGTTTCCACTGCTCCAGAGTCCAAATGGGGATTCATCACTCCAGAGAACGCGTTCCCACTGCTCCAGAGTCCAATGGTGCCTCATCACTCCAGAGAACGGCGTTTCCACTGCTCCAGAGTCCAATGGTGCCTCCATCACTCCGAGGAACGCGTTTCCACTGCTCCAGAGTCCAATGGGATTCATCACTTCTTCCAGAGAACGCGTTTCCACTGCTCCAGAGTCCAATGGTGCCTCATCACTCCAGAGAACGCGTTTCCACTGCTCCAGAGTCCAATGGTGATTCATCCCTCCAGAGAACGTGTTTCCACTGGTCCAGAGTTTTTACACGCTACTAGCTGCAGCTTTGAAGGCAAAAACAAAAGTATCGCAAACGTCTAACAACCCAAAGGTTGTATGTTCGAATCACATCTCGGACAGCTTTAGCATTTTAGCTAATTAACAACATTTGAACTACTTGCTACTTTTTAGCTACTTTGCAACTACTTAGCATGTTAGCTAACCCTAACCTTAACCCCTAGCCTAGCTAATGTTAGCCTCCTAGCTAGCGTTAACTATAGCCACCTAACCACCAAGCTAACGTTAGCCACAACAAATTGGAATTTGTAACATATTATCTGTTTTGTAAATTTGTAACACATCATACGAATTGTAATTCGTAACATATCATACAAAATGGATGATGGACATACACAAATGAATACATACCATATGAAACGTAACATATCATACTAATTGGAATGTCCCATATTTACGTTTAATGTGAATTGCAGGACACATTGATCATCGACACTTCGAACTCACCAGTGTGAACTTCATTTTTTCTTCTTCCATTTTGTAATTTTTCTCTGGCATCCACTCCACATCATACTGTTGGCTAGAGTTCACAGAGAAGTTAACACGAGTAGAGAGATTAGAGTACCCTGTCTGTCTGCCTGCCTGTCGGCTTGTCTGTCTGTCTGCCTATCTTCCTTTGTCTCTCTCACATTCACTCAATCTCTCTGCTCCCTCTTTCTTTCTTTCTTTCTATTTTTCTTTTTCTTCCTCTTGCTTATCCCCTTACCTTTCTGAGTAAATTGAAGAGGGCTTCTCATTGTTCAAACGAAAAGCAATTCTCCATTTCAATCGTGTGCTGTGACAGCATGGGAAGGGAAGCACACTCCTGAGACTACGGTAACATATGCAGTGGGCTCAATTACAATCAAACAGAACAAGAGGCTTAGAGAGAGGCTTTCTGGCTCCTACCAAAGTTACAATCACTGGGTACAAAACCCTGTCACGTCACTGTCACCCAACACCATGTTAYATCACTGTCAACCAACACCATGTTACGACGCTGTCACCCAACACCATGTTACCTCGCTGTCA
>NW_019943114.1:0-9562 GCF_002910315.2 Salvelinus sp. IW2-2015
GGAGAGAGAAGATGATTAGAGCGAAAGAGAGAGAGAGAGAAGAGAACAGAAGAGAGGGAAGATAGAGGAGAGAGAAGGATAAGGGAGACGAGAGAAGATAGAGGGGAGAGAGAGAGAGAGGGGGACAGTTAAGAAAGGGAAGACAAAGCTGGCGGGATCAGAGGAGGGGCTGTGACTGAGAAAAAGACTGAGAAAATGGGGACAAAGAGAGATAGAAAAAGAGGTAGATTAAAAAGAGAGGAATTAGAGAATTCCGAAGATGGACAGTAGAAAAGACGAAATAGAAATTGCAGAGAATATGAAAGAAAAAACAGGCATGGATGGTACAGAGGAGGGGAGAACGAGGTGTAATAGAGACAGACCAGATGGAAAGACTGGAGGGAGATAGAGGAAGAGAGGGAGATGACTGGATGTATAGGACAGATGGAAAGATGGATGGAGTGAATAGATGAGGAACAGAGAGAGAGACGATTGTATAGAGACAGACAGGTGGAAAAGATGGGAGGAGAGAGAGAAGAGAGACAAAGATAGACGAGGAGAGGACTGAGGTGTAATAGAGACAGACAGGTAAGATGGAGGGAGAGAGAGAGAGAGACAAAGATAGAGAGGAGAGGACTGAGTGTAAAGTAGAGACAGACAGGTGGAAAATGGAGAGAGAGAGAAGAGACAAAGATGAGAAGGGAGAGGACTGAGTGTAATAGAGACAGACAGGTGAAGATGAGGGAGAGAGAGAGAGAGACAAAGATAGAGAGGGAGAGGACTGAGTGTAATAGAGACAGACCGGGTGGAAAGATGGAGGAGAGAGAGAGAGAGACAAAGATAGAGAGGGAGAGACTGAGTGTAATAGAGACAGACAGGTGGAAGATGGATGGAGATATAGAGCGGACGGAGGAGAGAGGGAGAGAGGGGAAAGATGAGAGGAGAGAAGATAGAGCGGGAAGAGAGGGCGAGATAGAGAGGAAGAGAGGAGAGAGAGAGAGATAGAGGAGAGAGAATCAGAGGAAGAAGGGAGAGAGGAGGGGACGAGGGGAGAGAGGAGAAAATGAAAAGAGGGAGTGAGAGATAGAGAGGAGAGAGGGAGCGATAGAGAGGAAGAGAGGGAGAGAGGAGAGAGGGAAAGAAGGAGGGAGAGAGAGAGATAGAGAGGAAGAGAGGAGAGAGAGAAGAGAGGAGAGAGAGAGATAGAGAGGAAGAGAGAGAGAAGTTAGAGAGCGAAGAGAGGGAGAGAGAGGAGAGCGTTAGAGGAAGAGAGGGAGAGAGAGAGGAAGAGAGGGAGAGAGCGAGGAAGAGAGGGATAGAGAGGAAAAGAGGGAGGGAAGAGAATAGAGTGAAGAGAAGAAGGAGAGAGGAGAGAGAGAGAAGGGAGATAGAGAGGAAGAGAGAGGATAGAGTAGAGAGAGAGAGAGAGAGAGAAGAGAGGGAGAGAGAGGGGAGAGAGGAGGAAGCAGAGGGAGAGAGAGAGAGAGAGAGAGAGAGAGGAGAGAGAGATGAGAGAGAGAGAAGAGAGAGAGAGAGAGAGAGACAGAGAGAGAGAAGAGAGAGAGAGAGAGAGAGAGGGAGAGAGAGAAGAGAGAGAGAGAGAGAGAGAGAGAAGAAAGAAAGAAAGAAAGAGAGGAGGGAGATAGAGAGGAAGAGAGGGAGCGAACTGAGTGGTCGACGACAGTTTATGTTGTAATCATTCTGTTTGATATGGATGGAAAGATTGGGGATTCACAGGCTCCAAGGTTAATATGGTGTGTGTGTGTGTGTGTGTATGTCTGTCAGTGTGTGGTCATGCGGGGGGCATTGTTCTGAGCCCATGGGGGTTAGTTAGCTATGTTGTCATGGGTCTTTATGAAAGAGGGTCTTTGCTTCGAGGGTCTAAGCCAATGGCTTAGACAGGATATAGGAAATATTCAAATTCTGAAAATGTATGTTGATGTATCAATGTGACAGATGAGATTCTTATCAGAGGCTCCTGTATTATCCTGTATGTGTATCTGTCTGACAGTGCTGACAGTCACTATGCTGTAACTGTACATTAAAGAGTGGAAAGAGAGAGTAGCTGTCATTCATCACTATTAACCACTACTTTATCATTCCCATTCATACTCCTCCCAGTCTGTCCTCTCTCCGTTCTCCAGATGTAACTTTTACACCACACAGTTGGCAGAGAAAGAGAGATAAAAAGAGAAAGAGAGTGGGAGAGAGAGAAAAAGAGGGAAAGGAAGAATTCCCACCCCTCCCTCTCTTGTTCTCTCTATCAGTCGTAGTTATCTTTGAGAGATTAGACTGGAGACAGTAACAGAATGAGAGAGTGAAGAGAGAGAGAAAGGGAGAGAGAGAGGGAGAGAGCAAGAGAGACAGAGAGAGAGAGCGAGAGAGAGAGAGAGCAAGAGAGAGATAGAGAAAGAGAGAGAGCAAGAGAGAGATAGAGAGATAGAGAAAGAGAGATAGAGATAGAGATAGAGAAAGAGAGAGAGAGAGAGATAGAGAAAGAGAGAGAGAGAGAGAGAGAGAGAGAGAGAGAGAGAGAGAAAGAGAGAGAGAGAGAGATGGGGGGGAGGGAGGGAGAGATGTGCTGCCCCCTTATACCCGCTTTCACTTTTCTGTCCTCCCTCTGTCAACCACTCTGTCAACCACTCTGTCCATCGCTCTGTCCATCGCTCTGTCCATCGCTCTGTCAACTCAACCTCCCTCCTTTTCTTTTTCCAACTCTTTCTCTCTGTCATTCTATCTTTCTCTATTTGAGTCCCCTCCATATTTCCTTCTCTTCTCCATCATTGCAGTCCTCTCTCTCCCTTTCTCTCATCCACTCTGCATCTCCCCCCCTTCTCTCTCACCCACTCTCTCTCCCTCCCTCTCTCTCTCTCCCTCCCTCTCTCCCTCTCTGCTGAGCTTAGTGTTCAGACAGTGTGAACATACGTAGTCTAAATATACTTCCCGGCTATCGTTGGCTCTAAACAAACTCTGGAGAGAGAGAAAGGGAGAGGGAGTGAGACAGGAAGTGGGGGGGGACGAGTACTCAGAGAGGGGATGAGAGCTGCAAAAAAACAACAAAAAAACCACCTGCACACCCTAACGTCAATACCACAATGCTAACTTTTATAAACTCAGCAAAAAAAGAAACATGCCTTTTTCAGGACCCTGTCTTTCAAAGATAATTCGTAAAAATCCTAAATACTTCACAGATCTTCATTGAAAAGGGTTTAAAGACTGTTTCCCATGCTTGTTCAATGAACCATAAACAATTCATGAACATGCACCTGTGGAACAGTCGTTAAGACACTAACAGCTTACAGGCGGTAGGCAATTAAGGTCACAGTTATGAAAACTTAGGACACTAAAGAGGCCTTTCTACTGACACGGAAAAACACCAAAAGAAAGATGCCCAGGGTCCCTGCTCATCTGCGTGAACGTGCCTTAGGAATGCTGCAAGGAGACATGAGGACTGCAGATGTGACCAGCGGCAACAATTTGCACATTGTCTGTACTGTGAGATGTTTAAGACAGCGCTAACAGGGAGACAGGAGCGGACAGCTGATTGTCCCTCGCAGTGGCAGACCATTGTAACAACACCTGCACAGGATCGCTACATCCGAGACATCACACCTGCGGGACCAGGTACAGGATGGCAACAACAACTGCCCGAGTTACACCAGGAATGCACAATCCCTGCCATCAGTGCTCAGACTGTCCGGCAATAGGCTGAGAGAGGCTGGACTGAGGGCTTGTAGGCCTGATGTAAGGCCAGGTCCTCCCAGACATCAACCGGCCAACAAGTCGCCTATGGGCCACAAACCCAGCCGTTGCTGGACCAGACAGGACTGGCAAAAAGTGCTCTTCACTGATGAGTTGCGGTTTGGTCTCACCAGGGGTGATTGTCGGATTCGCGTTTATCGTCAAAGGAATGAGAGTTACACCGAGGCTGTACCTCTGGAGTGGGATCGATTTGGAGGTGGAGGGTCCGTCATGGTCTGGGGCGGTGTGTCACAGCATCATTGGACCTGAGGTTGTCATTGGAGGCAATCTCCAATGCTGTGCCTTACAGGGAAGACATCCTCCTCCCTGCATGATGGTACCCTTCCTGCAGGCTCATCCTGACGTGACCCTCCAGCATGTTACAATGCATGCCACTGCGAGCATACTGGGCCTGTCTGTCGTTCTGGTGCGTGATTTCGCTGCAAGAACAGGAATGTCAGTGTTCGCTGCGTGGCCAGCGGAAGAGAACCCGGCATCTTCCCTTGAGGCACGTTGGGGACGTGTTGGAGCTCGGCGGGTGAGGGCTAGGGCCATTCCCCCGAGTAGTCCCTGCCACCGCCCAGAAATGGGTCCACAGGGAACTGCAGGGTGCCTTGGTGGAAGAGTGGGGGTAACATTCTCACAGCAAGAAAACTGGAATCTGGTTGGCAGTCATGAGGAGGGAGATGCAACTGCACGTCCTTAAATTGCAGCTGGTGGCCACACCCAAATACTGACTTGTTCTTTTTGATTTGTGGACGCTCCGCCCTGGTTTGTTCAGGGACACATTATTCCATTTGCTGTTGTCAACAATGTCCGGGAAGCTTGTTCAGTTGTGTCCAGTTGTTGAATCACATCTGGTTGTGTTTCATGATTCTACATATTCCACACTGTTAAGTTTGGCTCTTTTGGGAAAACTAAACGGCAGCTGAAGTGAGAGGACGTTTGTTTTTTTGCTGCATTTACATACTGTAAGAGGAAAGGAATATATGGGAACTATTTATGTAAATGTGATAGGTACTGTAGTTATTACTGTATAACATAATTGTATTATAATTAAGCAATACAGCCCGAGTGGGTGRGGTATATGGCCAATATACCACGGCTTATGGCTGTCCTTACGCACGATGCAACGCGGAGTGTCTGGATACAGCCCTTAGCCATGGTATATTGGTCATAAACCACAACAACAGGTTACCAACGTAAATAGAACAGTAAACAAGGAGTGTTTAAGCCAATCAGCATCCAGGGTTATACTATACATGTCATGGGATGCTCTACTGTTGATGTTTTTGTGTATGGAACATGCACATCCTAGTGCTGTGAATGAACACCATGCACATCCTAGTGCTATGAATGTTGTCATGACTGAATTCTGGAAGGAAATTAAATAAATCACTGTGTAGCTAGCATGTAGTGATATTAACAATAACTATTTACATGAGCATAATTGATTGACACTACAAGTTAGTTTAAGGGTCAGGTACAGTATATAGTCTGTGTAAATATCCTGTATGTTGAGTTCAGTTGTGTGGAGCAGGAACACCAGTAAGTAAACACAGACGTCCAGTATGTACACAGAGGAAGTGAGTGGAGAGTTCTGTTGGCAAAGGGACATACTGTATATACACCTGTAAATATATGTATGCTGCGCACACACACACAGGCACGCGCACACACACACACACACACATACACATACACACACACACATACACACACACACACACACAGGCATGCACACGCACACACATACGTGTCCATGGAGCCTCTAGACACTTATTAGACAAACATTTTAATTCTGTTTAATTCAGAGAGATTAATGGTCTTGTAATGTTAGTAATATTACCCACACAACATCTCAAGTGCACACACACACAGCACGTTTTTCACCCATCGATACCCAACCATACCACGTTACCCGCCCCACGCCCAAACACGATCACTCACCCGCCCAGCCCACCGATGCCTACGCTCTAACAACACGACACACACACACCAACCACACACACACACACAACACACACACCAACACACAACACACACACACACACCACACACACACACACACACACACACACACACACCACCACACACATTGATATGATCAGCTCGCATTAACTCTCAATATCTCTCTCAAAACACACATACACTGTAGTCTGTAAGGCTTGTGACTCTCTCCTTCAGCATAGCTGTATACACCTCAGTCCACATAGATTCAGCTCCTACCCTATCATGACTCTCCAGCATAGACGTATACTATGTGGGCCTCGGGTGTACCAAGAGCGTTGCCTTACATTACGGATCAGTACGGCCAAAACCAGCCGAATAAACGGGCCTTGATCTCTCTATCTTCGTTTCGTCTGACATCCGCGAAGCTAAGCGAGGCGTTGTCTCAACTACGATAGGACATGCATGGGAGATCTGTACAGCCTCCAGGCGGTCCACCATAGCATCAGCTCCTACCCTACAGAATCTCTTAGCAGTGAACTCTCTTGTCCTACCGTAGGGTTGCTCCTGGCCATTACTCAAGCTCATCAGGCAAGCACTGCCTTATAGTAAGCATATGATAGCAATGACTAAAATGCCAGCTTCTATGTATAGCCGATCATGCCCCTCTACCCTTTCAAGTACAATCCAAAGTGCCTTGCGCACTATGTCAGGTATCAGCAGCCAACTGTCATCTCATGCATAAGACAAAAACATAGAAACCAGTTAACTGAATCAGCTTTGTAATCGCGTGACTCTGCTCCTCACCCTTTCAATCATGCATCAGAACAAAATGACTGTTGACAGTAGAACGGACTGCTAGATGCTCCTAGATGCTTCTCACGATCCCTTACCTGCATGATTACACACCTGCATTCCTTCTACGAGATAAATCAAAAGTACAAGAGACATGTGAGAATAGAATTATAAAATACTCAGATCACAATCATACCAACATAGATATCTTCCAATGCACTCTCATCTGCTGAGGCCGTATGGATGCTCTCAACCATAGCCTATACAGCCTCATCCACATTGATCCAGCCCTATCCCTAACCATGACTTCTCCAACATAGATATACAGCCTCAGCTCCCACATGAGGTATCGAGCCCCTACCCTAAGGCCATGTGACTCTCTCTCAGAATAGGCTAAAAAATACAGCTCTGCACTGACATGCATATCCTATATTGACATCCGATCGCAGATACCACTACATTTTGATATCAGACACGTTTCGTATACTCGTAACAATAGAGATCCCATGACTTGTAACTCTATTACACTATGACCCATGTGGTATACTGCCATGACTCGAAATGTCTCTACCATTTCACTAGATACTAGACACTCTACGAACACACATAGACCTGAATGACTACTGCTTTCACAAACACATCGCATCTTATGCCAAATAGTGCATTTATCCTAAACCCTCAATGTCCACGACAGTCTAAGAATTGTCAGGCTCATCATCTTACCCGATACACAAATGAGTGTACCCCTACTCCACTAAAGAGTTATGATAATGACTGACCTTGACCGCCTCTCTGCATGAGTGTATCTCACACTTACCACTGGCAAGAGTCCACGATACCAGATTACTCAAAAAGGCCGAGCTCCACCCAGCCCTACGCTGGCTAGCCATTGCACTCCGGCTTGCTAAGCTGCACTGCCAAATTGTGTGACCGCAAATGCGTCTAGAAGAGCATACGA
Source organism: Salvelinus sp. IW2-2015 (assembly GCF_002910315.2). Taxonomy (NCBI): domain Eukaryota; kingdom Metazoa; phylum Chordata; class Actinopteri; order Salmoniformes; family Salmonidae; genus Salvelinus; species Salvelinus sp. IW2-2015. Next base: position 7,424 of record NW_019943114.1, read on the forward strand.
AATCTCGCATTAATTTAACATCGGTAGTGGGGACCCCTAGCCTCCGCCTCGCCCCCTCCGACAATCTAGTTTCAATGACAGACACCCCTCTTCTTTGACAGCCAGCCATTGAGGATGCATGAGATATCCAGTGGAGTGCTCTCAACAAGCTATCATATACGGAGATCCTCTTGACAATCATCCATGCGAAACAGACACCTTTATGATACCACAAGCTTCACGTACGTAACAATACATTATACTCATGTGGAAGCGCTCCCAAACATCTGCTGACCTCTAGCTAATACTGGAATTACTACTAGCCTCTCAATCTCGAGCAGCAAAAAATCTAGCGCTACCAACTCGTGAGACTCATTATGACATCTGCCTATCAGGTCTATTAGATTATTACGGATACTGTCCTACAGAAGACGCATAAGCTTAGAGATAGTAGTCCACTCTACCTACCCCACCCTAACCATGGCTCAATGATGAATATCCAATACAGACTACCCGCCATCAGCCTCCACCAACTAGATCATAGCACAATCTTACCATAACATGACTCGACGTACTCCTCCCATCCTATAGCAACTAAACTACAGTCCTGCACAGTACGCGATCTTATCTAACTATTAATCTAGCCACTACATCTCTGACTGCTATGTATCTCGCGCTATACACATATATGAGATAGCTAGTCAAATAGAAACAACACTGCAGCTCTGCCTCAATTGCACTAGTCTATTTATCGATCGAGAACGTCTCACTTCTGATATATTGTCATCGTTCTTTAGCCTCTATCAAGCGTCACTGACATAAGTACTGTGCCCTCTCTTTGAAATATATTCAGCATAGCAGTCGATCTATGATAGTACTTACCTCCAACTATCATCTGTGCCTAATAACCGTATGAATGCGTCTACTCAACATAGATAACATTATCTGCTACATATTCTTTCCCTCCTTATCACGTAGTGATCACCCCCTACTCCATAACCGACTGTAGCTCTAACATCTCTTAGGAAGATTAAGTTTGAAAAAAATGTCTGTTTAATACCCCAGAGACCTCACTTTAGACGTTTTATTCCAGCTATAGATCAGCCCTACCCTGACCATGACTCTTCAATCTTACCCATAGAGACTCTTGGTCTTTGACTTATGCCTTCAGCATACCAGCACCTAGATATGCCACCGTACCCTGACCATGACTCTCACCATAGCTCTCGGTACTACGAGTCCTCGAAAGCTAAGCCACAATAGTACCTCAGCGCCTCATCCGCTGGTCTAACCTGATGGGACTATCGCTGCAAACACACCTGAGGGTATACAGCCTCAGTCCACATAAGAAATTACCAGCGGCTGCTCAAGTACCTCTTGTCTCTCCCTTCTAGTGGACTGGTCTCTCCAAAACATAGAGTAGCTTCAGCAACTAAGTCAACACAGGCCTCCTCAGTCCACATAGATCAGTCTCTGCCTACACCTAACATGGTTGATGTAACCATGACCCTACCTTCTTTGCTCAGCCATAAGGATACAAAGCGCCCATCTGTCCCAGCAAGGCGATAGATTCCCACCGGCGCTACCTTGCATACCATATGCATGAACTACTACGTCCCTGAGTGTTGCAGGCATAGATATACGCAAACGCCCTTCTCTACAGTTCTACATAAAAGAGACTCAAATCTCCATAGAAAACCTAAACTATTTAGTTGTTACAGTTGCGTCTAATGCAGCTTCTTCAGCGGTGTATTGCGTTTATGTTGCTACTCAAACCCATCGCCCTCTCAGATCCACCGATCAAATAGAATTCAGCTAGCGCAACAATAATCATCTCCTGAGACGATCATGACTCTGAGGCATCAACATATGCGGTAACTGGATACCATGCCGCAGGTCCTATCTGATTGAGACTCTGAGCGCTGTGCTCTCCATGAGATGGGAATATACAAACCCTTCTTTAACCGACTTAACCCTGACCCATGACCCGAATACTTCCCTACAAAAACTATCAGATTATACAGCCTCATCCACAGAGTAGATCACGCAAACCTACCCCTGACCAGTACGCAACAGCTTCTCATCATAGTAAAATCCCTATTACCGAGCCTCAATAAATCTATAATTGCTTAAATCCCTCCTTCGTACTTTCTCTCTCTT
>NW_019943114.1:11545-21808 GCF_002910315.2 Salvelinus sp. IW2-2015
TCTTTTCTCTTCTTCCTCCTTCTCCTCCCGTTTTTTTCATTTCCCCTTTCCTCTTGCTCTTTTCCTTCCTCCTTTTTTCTCCACGTCTTTCCCCCCTGGTCTTCTTTTTTTCCTTCTCTCCTCTTTTTGCTCTTTCCCGCTCTCTCTCCCTCTTTTTCCCTTCTCTTTCAAGCTCTTCTTCTCCTTTTCATCCTTGTCTCCTTTCCCCTTCTTTTCCGTCGGTCCGTCCTTCTCCTCTCCTCCTTCTCCTCTCTTTCTTCCCCCTTTCCTTTCCCCTCTCCTCCCCTCCCTCACCTCCCTTCCTTCTTCTCTCTCCTCTTCCTTTTTTGCCCTTCTTCTTCCTTTTCTCTCCTCCCCTTTTTGATCTTTTCCCGTTCTTCTGTTTTCCCCTTCGCCTCTTCCCTTTTCTCTCCCCGCTTCCCTTCCTTCCCTTTCTTGCCCCTCTCGGTCTCTTCTCCGTCTTTTTCCCTCCTTTTTCCCCTTCCTCCCTTTCTGCCCTCCTTTCTCCTCCCACTTTGTTCCCTCGTCGCATCCCTCTCCTCACTTCTCCGATCTTTTCCCTCCTCCTCTCCCTCCCCCTTCTCCCTCTTTTTCTCCTTTCCTGTCCTCCTCTTCTCCTCTTCTCCTTCATCTCCCATTCCTCTCTTCCTTTCCTTTTTCTCTTTCTTCTCCTCCTTCCCACTTACTCTTCCCCTCTTTTTCTCTTCTTTCCTCCTCCTCCCCCATCTCGCTTCTTTCGCGTTCTCCCTCCACGCCTTTCCTCCACCTCTCCCTTTTCCCTCCCCCCTCCTTCTCTCTTTCCCTTCCCCTTCTTTTCTCTTTCCTTCCTCCTCTTTTTTTCCTCTTCCTCGCGTCTCCCTCCCACTTTCCTTCTTCACCTTTCCCTTTGTGTTCTCTCCTTTCCCTTCTCTCTTCTCTTTCCCCTTCCCCTTTTTTTCCTCTCCCTCCCTCTCTTTCTTTCCTTCTCCTTTTTTCCTTCTTTGTCCCCCTTCCCCTTCTTCCCTTTTCCCTTTCTCTCTCCCTTTTTGTCTCCTCTCTTTCCTTCTTTTCCCTCCTCCCCTCACTCTTTCTTATCTCTCTTCTCCCCTTTCCTTCTCTTCCTCTCCTTCTTTTTCTTCCTCCATTTCTTTTTCCCCTCCCCTTTCTCCTTTCCTTTTGTCCCGTTGTTTTGTCCTCTTCCCTCATCTCTTTCTCTTTTCTCCCGCCTCCCTCTCCCTCCCTCGTTCCTCCTTTCCTCCTCACGTTCCTCCTCTCTCCTCCCTCCCCTTTCCCTCTCTCTCCCATCGTCTCCCCCTCCCCTTCCTTTCCCTTCACCTTTCCTCTCTTCTTCTCCCCCTCCCGTTCCTCTCCTCTTTTTCCTCCTTTTTTTGTCCCTCTCCCTCTCTTCTCCCCCTCTCTCCTTCTTCTTCTCGTCCCTTCTTTGTTCTTCCTCACTTTTTTTCTCCCTCCTCTCGTTTCTCTTTCCCTTCTTCTTTTTCACTTTGTTCCACCTTTCCTTCTTTTTTCTTTTTTTTTTTTTTTCCTCCCCTTCCCTCCCCCCCTCTTCTTCTTCTTCCACCTTCCCCCTCCTCTCCTTTTCCCCTCCCTCCCTCACTCTTTTCTTTCTTTCCCCATCTCCTCCCTCCCCCCCCCTCCCCGCCTCGTCCCCTCTCTCTTTCACTTCCCCTCTCGCCTCCGTTCTCCTCCTTTCTTTTCCTCCTCCTTCCTCCCTCTCCTCTTTTCTCTCTTTTCCCCTCCTCAGCCCCCTTCCTCCTCTTCTTTCTCCCTTCCTCTTGTTCTTCCCAGCTACGCGTTTTTGTTATTTTGTAATTTATTCAAGTGTGATTCGTGTTTGTCTTGTTTGAATAAATTCATTATGTACTCCACAAAAGCTGCGTTTTGGTCCGATCCCTGCTCCTCCTCAGACGAGGAGAGAACAATCGTTACATGACACATCATAAACCTACTGCTGGGATATTCATAGTTGTGTTTGTGTTGAGCACATCATAAAACTACTGCGGGATATTCATAGTAGTGTTTGTGTTGAGCACCTAAAACCTACTGCTGGATATTCATAGTAGTGTTTTGTGTTGAGCACATCATAAACCTACTGCTGGATATTCATAGTAGTGTTTTGTGTTGAGCACATCATAAACCTACTTGCTGGGATATTCATAGTAGTGTTTTGTGTTGAGCCACATCATAAACCTACTGCTGGGATATTCATAGTAGTGTTTTGTGTTGAGCACATCATAAACCTACTGCTGGGATATTCATAGTTGTGTTTTGTGTTGAGCACATCAGTGTGGTGTTGGTTGGTAGACAGATCTATTCGTATGACGCGTGTGTCACTTTGATGCAACAAAAAAAACATTTTGGAAAGAGAACAGTGTTTGCTTTTGCTAGAGATTTGTAGAGTTTTGCATTTTGGTGTTTGTGGTGTTGTGTTTAGAGTTTTGGTGACAATGGCCCAAAGATTCAGCAAACGTGTGAAACTGTAATCTAAGACCTCAAGAAATCTGTTACTAATTTTGAGGAGATCTTAGTCGTGCAATTTTACATCTAACTAAGATGTTTGGTGTATTTCTCAAGTGAAAAAATGTGCATGAAAACGATTCCTCTCTCGTTGAATGACAAACAGTTGAAGAATCCCTACTGTTGACCAATCACCGATGAACTAACAAAATGTCATAATATATGCCTGAACAGTTTCTGATGGAAAGCATGCGGATGCCTTAACACTGCTAAAAAAGGGCTGTCAGAGGTTACCACACACACACCGACACACAAACACACACACACCGACAGACACACACACACACACACACACACACACACACACACACACACAAGCCCTTGATATGTGATCAGCTCGCATTAACTCATCAATACTCTCCAAATACACACACACATACACTGTATATACTGTAAGGCTTTGTGACTCTCTCCTTTCAGTTGGTGCCCCTCCTCCCTTCCTTTCACTGATTAATTCCCCTGTTTTTCTCTCTTTTTGGTCTGTCTACATCTGTCTCTCCCTTCCTGTGACCCCACTCTCTGAGGGTGTCTCAGGGGGTCTCTCAAGTGTGTAGTAATACACGTGTGTGAAATAGGCCAAATATAATATATATATAATATATATACACTAAAAGTTTGAGAACACCTACTTATTCAAGGCTTTTTCTTTATTTGTACTATTTTCTACATTGTAGACTAATAGTGAAGACATCAAAACTATGAAATAACACGTGGAATCCTTTAATCAAAAAAGCATTAAACAAATCAAAATATATTGTATATTTGAGATTCTTCAAATAGCCACCCTTTGTCTTGATGACAYCTTTGCACACTCTTGGCATTCTCTCAAACAGCTTCATGAGGTAGTCACCTAGAATGCATTTCAATTAACAGGTGTGCATTGTTAAAAGTGGAATTGTGGAATTTCTTTGTTGAATTTCTTTCATTCTTAATGCGTTTCATCCAATCAGTTGTGTTGTGACAAGGTAGGGGGGTATACAGAAGATAGCCCTATTTGGTAAAAGACCATATTATGGCAAGGAAAGCTCAAATAGGCTCTGTCGCAGCCAGCRGTGACCGGGAGACCCATGGGGCGGCGCACAATTGGCCCAGCGTCGTCCGTGTTAGGGGAGGGTTTGGCAGGCAAAGATGTCCTTGTCCTAACACACACTAGCGACTCCTGTGGCGGGCCAGGCGCAGTGCACGCTGACACGGTCGCCAGTTGTACAGTGTTTCCTCCGACACATTGGTGCGGCTGGCTTCTGGGTTAAGTGGGCATTGTGTCAAGAAGCAGTGCAGCTTGGTTGGGTTGTGTTTTGGAGGACGCACAACTCTCCACCAATTAGATACCACAAAATTGAAAAAAAAAGAACAGCTCAAACAAGCAAAGAGACACGGCAGTCCAACTTTGAAAGTTTCTTCAAGTGCAGTCGCAAAAACCATCAAGGGCTATGATGAAACTGGATCTCAAGAGGACCGCCACAGGAAAGGAAGAAACCACTACTAAAGGACACCAATAAGAAGAGACTTGCTTGGGCCAAGAAAAACGAGCAATGGACATTAGACCGGTGTAAATGTGTCCTTTGTTCTGGATTTCAAGTTTAAGATTTTTGGTTTCAACCGCTGTGTCTTTGTGAGACGTGGTGTGGGTGAACGGATGATCTCTGCATGTGTATTTCCCATGGAGGAGGAGATGTGATGGTGTGGGGGTGCTTTTCTGGTGACACGGTCTGTGATTTATTTAATTCAAGGCACACTTAACCAGCATGGCTACCACAGCATTCTGCAGCGATACGCCATCACATCTGGGTTGGGCTGAGTGAAGGAAAGTAGGTGTTCTAAAACTTTTGACCGGTAGTGTGTCTATATATATACATATACACACCTTATTATTATCTCCCCCTTTCCATCTCTCTCTTTCTTTCTCTCTCTCCTCTCTATCTTCTCTCTCTCTCCTCTCTATCTTCTCTCTCTCCTCTTTCTTCTTCTTCTCTCTCCTCTATTTCTTCCCATCTCTCCTCCTCTCTTTTTTACCCTCTCTCTCCTTCACTCTTTCTTTCTCTCTCCTCTCCCTCTTCTCTCTTTTGTTCTCTCGCCCTCTCTCTCCTTCTTCCAGTCACACAGCTGTCACCAACAGCTGGAAAGTTTAAAAAGACACTACTCATCTGGACAGAGTCAAGTGAACATACACACTCACACACATACGCACGTACACCACCAGTTTTAAAAAAAGAACCGTGACTGTTTGTGTCAATGAGAGAATGTGTGGAAAATACGTTCAAAAGGTTCACACAATGGATTGTGGGTGCTTCAGTGTGTGTGTGTGTGTTTGTGTGTGTGTGCTTGCGTGCGTGCGTGCGTGTGTGTGTGTGTGCATGTGTGTTTGTTTGTGTGTGCGGGTATGCTCTGTGTGTGTGTGCTTGCATGCGCGGTGTGTGTGCGTGTGTGTGCGGTGTGTTTGTGGTGTGTGTGTGTGTGTGTGCTTGCGTGCTGCGTGGTGTGTGTTGCATGTGTGTTGTGTGTGTGCGTGTGTGGTTGTGTGTGCTGGTGTGTGTGTGTGTGTGTGTTGTGTGTCTTGCGTGCGTGCTTGTGCGTGGTGTGTGTGTGTGTGTGTGTGTTGTGTGTGTGGGTGTGTGAATAGACCACCTGAGAGGCTGTTTGTGTTAGGCGGACAAGGTCAAGAGGTGAGGTAAAGCAGTAAAGAAAAGTGATTGGAGGAGAAGAGCCTAATGAATAGATGGAGGCTAGAGAAACAGTCAGAAAGAGAAAGTGTGTGTTGTCATGTATGTGTCATTGTCTAGGCACTGCAGCAGGAGTTACATGTTCTCTCTTATAGAGTTTAGTGTGTGTAAAACAGAGGGAGGCTAAGTGACTGAATAGGGAGTGAGTGAGGGAGGGGAGGGAGCACAGAAATACAATGTGTAGAATGTGTGTGTGTTACTGTGTTTTATAGCAGCAGAGAGGGTCTGTGGAATTGTAAGGGAATGCATCTTTTTTTTCCTTTAACTGTATATGTGTGTGGTGTGTTGTGTGTGTGTGTGTTGTGTGTTGTGCTGTGTGTTGTTGTGTGTTTGCTTGCGTGCGTGATTGTGTTTGGTGTGGTGCTTGTGTGTGTGTGTGTGCTTGCGTGTGTGTGTGTGTGTGTGTGTGTGGTGTGGGTGTGTGTGTGTGTGTGTGTGTGTGGTGTGTGTGTGTGTGTGTGTGTACGTGTGTGTTGTGTTGCGTCGTGTGTGTGTGTGCTTGCATGCGTGCATGTGTGTGTGTGTTGTGTATGTGTGTTTGTTGTGCGTGTGTTGTGTGTGCTGTTTGTGTTTGTGTGCGTGGTGTGCGATGTGTGCGTGTTGTAAGTGTATGTGTGTCTGTGTCTGTGTGTGCTTGTGTGTGTGTGTGTGGTGCTGCGTGTGTGTTTGTGTGTGTGTGTGTGGATGTGTGTGCTGTGTGTGTGTGTGTGTGTGTGAGCGTGCTGTTGTGTTGGATAGGGCTATTTGGTTTGTGTTGCGTGTGGTGATGAGTGTGCGTGTTATGGTGTTTCGTGTGTGTGTGTTTGCGTGTGTGTGTATGCAGGGTTATACGTTTCTCTATATCTACATTGCTTGGGAGAGTCTGACTACGGGGGTGAATGAATAGATGGAAAAGGGAGGGGTAAAGTGACAGGGGGAGGAGAGAAAGAGAGAGTGAGAGTTTTGTGACACTATTGAAACTGAAGAAAGAGGAGAAAGAGAGGCAATGGGGAAATGAAAGAAGAAGGGTGTAATAAATCAACGGTTATAGACGTCCGAAACACGAACAGAAACATTCCTAGAATAACACAGAACTTCAGTGAACTACGSAATCGSTCTCACAACAAGTCTACAGTGGKAAGAAAAGTATGTGAACCCTTTGGAATGACCTGGATTTCTGCATCAATTGGTCATCAAATTTGATCTGATCTTCATCTAGGTCACAACAATAGACAAACACATGTATTTTTCTTGTCTATATTGAATACATCATTTAAACATTCACAGTGTAGGTTGGAAAAAGTATAAACTCCTAGGCTAATGACTTCTCCAAAAGCTAATTGGAGTCAGGAGTCAGCTAACCTGGAGTCCAATCAATGAAACGAGATTGGAGATGTTGGTTAGAGCTTCCTTTCCCTATAAAAAACACTTATAAAATGTGAGTTTGCTATTCACAAGAAGCATTGGCTGATGTGAACCATGCCTTGAACAAAAGAGTTATCAGAAGACCTAAGATGAAGAATTGTTGACTTGCATAAAGCTGGAAAGGATTACAAAAGTATCTCTAAAAGCCTTGATGTTCATCAGTCCATGGTAAGACAAATTGTCTATAAATGGAAAGTTCAGTACTGTTGCTACTCTCCCTAGGAGTGGCCGTCCTGCAAAGATGACTGCAAGAGCACAGCGCAGAATGCTCAAGAAGAATCCTAGAGTGTCAGCTAAAGACTTACAGAAATCTCTGGAACATGCTAACATCTCTGTTGACGATACGTAAAACACTAAACAAGAATGGTGTTCATGGGAGGACACCACAGAAGAAGCTACCACTGTCCAAAAAAAACATTGCTGCACGTCTGAAGTTTGTAAAAGTGCACCTGGATGTTACACAGCGCTACTGGCAAAATATTCTGTGGACAGATGAAACTACAGTTGAGTGGATTGGAAGGAACACACAACACTATGTGTGGAGAAATTAAGGCACAGCACGCCAACATCAAAACCCCATCTCAACTGTAAAGTATGGTGGAGGGAGCATCATGGTTTGGGGCTGCTTTGCTGGCTGCTTCAGGGCCTGGACAGCTTGCTGTCATCGACGGAAAAATGAATTCCCAAGTTAATCAAGACATTTTGAAGGAGACGGTTAGGCTATCTGTCCGCCAATTGAAGCTCAACAGAAGTTAGGTGATGCAACAGGACAACGACCCAAAACACAGAAGTAAATCAACAACAGAATGGCTTTAACAGAAGAAAATACGCCTTCTGGAGTGGCCCAGTCAGAGTCCTGACCTCAACCCGATTGAGATGCTGTGACATGAGCTCAAGAGAGCAGTTCACACCAGACATCCCAAGAATATTGCTGAACTGAAACAATTTTGTAAAGAGGGATGGCCCAAAATTCCTCCTGACCCGTTGTGCAGGTCTGATCCGCAACTACAGAAAACATTTGGTTGAGGTTATTGCTGCCAAAGGAGGGTCAACCAGTTGTTAAATCCAAGGGTTCAGGTACTTTTTCCACACTGCACTGTGAATGTTTACATGGTGTGTTCAATAAAGACATAAAAACGTATAATTGTTTGTGTGTTATTAGTTTGTAGTGACCTAGATGAAGATCAGATCAAATTTTATGACCAATTTATGCAGAAATCCAGGTATTTCCAAAGGGTTCACATACTTCTACAGACTGGTGAAAGATACAAGTCAATGTAGTTCTATAGAGTGGTGAAAGATACAAGTCACTGTAGTTCTATAGAGTGGTGAAAGATACAAGTCACTGTAGNTGTAGTTCTATAGAGTGGTGAAAGATACAAGTCACTGTAGTTCTATAGTGTGGTGAAAGATACAAGTCACTGTAGTTCTATAGAGTGGTGAAAGACAGAGAGAGTGAAGACCAATCTAGTAGAGCAGTTATAGTCTGAGGTATGTTTTACTACTGGGGGGGGAGAAAGGGGGAAGAAGGAGTGAGTGAGAAGGGTAAAGGGGAGAGAGTGATAGCTACTGAATAGACCTGTGAGAGTGTCACGTTCTGACCATAGTTCTTGTGTGTTTTGCTTGTTTTAGTGTTGGTCAGGACGTGAGCTGGGTGGGCATTCTATGTTGTGTGTCTAGTTTGTCTGTTTCTATGTTTGGCCTAATATGGTTCTCAATCAGAGGCAGATGTTTTGTGTTGTCTCTGATTGGGAATCATATATAGGTGGCTTGTTTTGTGTTGGGGTTTGTGGGTGGTTGTTTCCTGTCTCTGTGTTTTCTCTGCACCAGCTAGGACTGTATCGGTTTGCCACTTTTTGTTATTTTGTATTTGTAAGTGTTCTCTGTTTATCYTTTAATTAAACATGTTGAGCACTGGCTACGCTGCGTGTTGGTCCGATCCCTGCTACACCTCCTCTTCTCTTGAAGAGAAGGAAGGCTGCCGTTACAGATTACTTCTTATCATGTACTGTGAAAAATCAAGTCACTGTAGTTCTATTTAGTGGTGGTGAAAGATCATTCAAAGGTCCATCCAAGGGTTCAGTTCTATATTAGTGGGTGAATAGATACCACAAGGTCATCTGGTAGTTCTATCTAAGTGGTTGTGAAAGATACAAGTCACTGTATGTTCTATAGAGTTGGTGGAAAGATACTAGTCATCTGTAGGGTTACTATGAGTGGTGAAAGATACAGTCCCATGGTTAGTTTATAGAGTTGGAGATGAAGGATACTAGTTCCAACTGTAGTTCTATAGAAGTGGGGTGAGAAGATTACATAGTCCCACTGTATCAAGAATGTGGTATAGACATAGTACTGTAGTGTCATGTGTGAAAGATACATAGTCACTGGTAAGTTCTGACTAATGGAAGGTGGTGAAAAGATAACAAGTCACTGTTAGTTCTATAGGAGTGAGTGAAAGATACGAGTACTCGTGTAGTACAGAGTTTGTGAATAGATCTCTGTAGTTTTATGATCGTAAAGAAATACAAGTCACTGTATGTTCTTATAAGAGCTTCGGGGGTGAACATGAATACAGTGCACTGTTAGTTACTATCAGAGTGGTGATAAAGAATACAGGACGATCAACTGCGCTAGTTTACCTAGAGTGGTGAAAATATATAATATTCAGCTCTGTATGTTCTATAGAGTGGTGAAAGATATCAAGGTCATCTGGTAGTTCATTAGATGGGTGAGTGAAAAGATACAAGTCACTGTAGTTCTATAAGTGGTGGAAAGATACAAGTCACTGTAGTTCTATAGTGTGGTGAAAGATCAAGTCACTGTATGTTCTATAGTGTGGTGAAAGAATACATAAGTCACTGTAGTTCTATAGGTGGTGAAAGATACAAGTCCACTGTACGTTTCATGAGTGGTGAAAGATACAGTACTTATCAGACGTGGGTATAGGACAGAGAGCACGTGAGGGAAGACCAATCTAATAGAGCAGTTATAGTGCTCGATAGGTATGTTTTACTACTGGGCGGGGATGAAAGGGGGAGAAAGAGTGAATGGAGTGGTAAAGGGAGAGAAGAGTGATGCTATACTGGAAGTTAGCACCTGTTGGAGAGAGATCACGAGAAATAGTTGTTGTAGGCCAGGGAAAGTTATAGGTGTGCTGTGCTTTAGAGCTGGGTAAAGGGGGAGGATAGGGGGGGGTAGTTACTTAATAATATGAATATAGAAAAAGAGAGGAAGGAAAGAGAGAGTTGATGCATGGGCAGTAGTTGTTGTGAGCAAATGAAAGCAGAGGGAGTAAGTTACAATAAGCTAAGTTACAGGAGGGAAGGAGGGAGTTAACAGGTGTTATTTATCTGAGGTGAGGAGGGAGAATGAGAGAGGAGGGTGGAAAGGAGAGGTGGGAAATAGGGATGAGGGGTAGAGATGGGGAGGGGGAGAAGGATGGAGGGGGTAAGAAGGAGGGAGAGGGAGAGGAGGAGGGATGGGTGAGAATAGGGAGGAGGGGAGGAGGGAGTCGAAGGGGAGAAGGAGGGAGGAGGAAGGAGGGAGGAGGGAACGAAAGAGGGAAGGAGGAGAAGGAGGGGAGGGTCTGTCTGTCTGTAATGAATAGGGCTATAGTTGAAGGGCG
>NW_019943114.1:21833-34682 GCF_002910315.2 Salvelinus sp. IW2-2015
ATAGTCCGAGAAATATTGTTGTAGGCCAGCGAAAGTTATAGGTGTGCTGGCTTTAGAGCTGGGCAAAGGGGGAGGATAGGGGGGGGTCTGTAAATGAATAGTAGATAGAAAAAGAGAAGGAAAGAGAGAGTTGATGCATGGGCAGTAGTTGTGTGAGCAAATGAAAGAACAAGGGAAATCAACCAGGGTCTCCCTCACCAAGACCCAGGGGCTTTGTACTACTGAGGTCTACTSTTACTGCCACACCAGTGGAGGCTGSTGAAGGGAGGACGGCTCATAGGAATGGCTGGWATGGAGTCAATGGGATAGAATGGTACTATTCCATTGACTACATTCCAGCCATTACTATGAGCCGTCCTCCCTTCAACAATCTCCACTGTGCAACACAGTACAMAGGACAGAGAGGATGCCCACACTGACAGACCAATCAACTGCACTTCTACAAACACAGACAGAAAAACACTATTGGGATGCCCATAAACAGCAAAACACAGAAGTTCTGTAAACACACAAACGCTAAGTCTTGATCACACAGAACATTCCACTGTGAAAGCTGTTGTTGACCACACAAACACACACACCCTCCTGGGTGTGCCCTAGTTAACTCCTTAGGGGAACAGACGTTCTTGGGAACCTTCCTCTGCAGCTGTTTCCACACGGATCATCTAGGTGACGGAACAGCGATTGCCCACCTGGGAATGGCCCCTAGTCCTCTCAGCCTGTCCCGGGCCTCACATCACTAAACAGCTGTACATATCAACTCAAGAACACACAGACACTGAAACAGACAAAGATACACACAAACAACACACACACTCCCAGYTGAGTTTATGTGTAWTCTGTTGGTCAGCTTCCTAACTGAACAACAGGTCAGACTTGTATTCTGACCTGGCTAATGATAAAGCATGTTTTCCAGCCTGTAGCCTTGACCTATAACCCTGAGATATGGACATGGATGTAGACTCCAACGACACCACAGTCAGTCAGTCTCCAGCCATAGGAGTCTSCAGCCATGTCTCAGAGTTAGCCTTGACCCAGGAAGAGGAAGCCGAGCCTRCAWGTGATAAACACTACAATAGACTCTCATACATCACTGCACAGGAAGCCAGCTGTCTGTCCACCACCTCCCAAGATGGACGACCCACTTTATCAGGTCATCACATTGAAACAGATCTACACTGAGACATACTCATTGGGTCTGTTCACTAGAAGGATAGAATCAAATGTGAAATGGACATGTTCTATTTCTCTGAACGCTTCATAAACACACATATGCAGAAACAGGAGTTTGGATGCAGCACAGGGTCACAAGGACACCGCTGCCCCTGGAGCTATTTGGAAGGCACCCAGACGAAAACAAACTTAGTCAGTATGGATAGCATGGCTGATAATAATTACTTACACACACACTCCACTGTTCCAACACAGCACAAACCAATTTCGACAAAGTGTGTGTGTGTGTGTGTGTGTGTGTGTGTGTGTGTGGGGTTGGTCCTTTCCGCACTCTGGGTCTGTTCGGGACTATAACTACTACTAACAATATAATTTGTCAGTTGCTGGACTTTTCAGAGAAATACTGCCGTTATCTTATCCAGACCACTCTGGGAGAGAGGGCGGATACGAACACTCTGGGAGGAGGGCAGGATACGAGACACTCTGGGAGAGAGGGCAGTACGAGACACTCTGGGAGAGAGGGCAGGATACGAGACACTCTGGGAGAGAGGGCAGGATACGAGACCACTCTGGGAGAGAGGGCAGGATTACGAGACACTCTGGGAGAGAGGGCAGGATACGAGACACTCTGGGAGAGAGGGCAGGATACGAGACACTCTGGGAGAGAGGGCAGGATACGAGACACTGCTGGGAGAGAGGGCAGGATACGAGACACTCTGGGAGAGAGGCAGGATACTGACACTCTGGGAGAGAGGAGGATAAAGACACTCTGGGAGAGAGGCAGGATACGAGACACTCTCGAGAGGGAGAGAGGGCAGGATACGAGACACTCTGGGAGAGAGGGCAGGATACGAGACACTCTGGGAGAGAGGGCAGGATACGAGACCTCTGGGGAAGAGGGCAGGTACGAGACACTCTGGGAGAGCAGGGCAGGAACGAGGCACTCTGGGGAGAGAGGGCAGGATACGAGACACTCTGGGAGAGAGGGCAGGATACGAGACACTCTGGGGCAGGATAGAGACAGAGAGGGGCAGGATACGAGACACTCTGGGAGAGAGGGCAGGCATACGAGACACTCTGAGGGCGGAAGAGATGGGAGGGCAGGATACGAGACACCTGGGAGAGAGGGCAGGATACGAGACACTCTGGGAGAAAGAGGGCAGGATACCGAGACACTCTGGGAGAGAGAGGCAGGATACGGGAGCACTCTGGGAGAGAGGGAGCAGGATACGAGACAACCTGGGAGAGAGGCAGGATGACGAGCGACACTCTGGGAGGAGAGGCAGGATACGAGACACTCTGGGAGAGAGGCAGGATACGGAGACACTCGTGGGAGAGAGGCAGGATACGAGACACTCTTGGCGGAGAGGGCAGGATACGAGTACACTCTGGGAGAGAGGGCAGGTACGAGACACTCTGGGAGAGGGCAGGATCACGAGGGACACTTGAGAGGAGAGGGCAGGAAGAGACACTCTGGAGGAGAGGGCAGGATACGAGACACTCTGGGAGAGAGGGCAGGATACGAGACACTCTGGGAGAGAGGGCAGGATACGAGACACTCTGGGAGAGAGGGCAGGATATGTCTCTCTCAACATCCATCTCTGTTGTGTGTGAGACCATTACCATGATAATACTATGCTCTGGCTGTTCAGACAGTACATACCCGTTTTGTAGAGTAATTGTTGCTTCAACTACATCATATGATACATTTGACAGTACTTGGATCATGCTGTAAATCAGGGTGGATGAAGTTGCCTCCAGAAACTGACCTAAGATCAGTGGTTTAGCAAGGGTAAGCTGATCCCAGATCTGTGCCTAGCAGCAACTTCTACCAGCAGTGTAACTCAAGCGGTACTTYTCTTAGACCATACAGTAAACTGGACTGCTCTTAATATAGATCCTGTGATAAAGCTGTCATACATCTCTCATTATAGCACTCTCTGTGGATTAAGCTGACTGTTATAGATGCAGTCATACAGTATAGTATATTATATACATGGCCAGAAGTATGTGGACACCTGCTCGTCGAACATCTCATTCCAAAATCATGGGTCTTATTATGGAGTTGGTCCCCCCTTTGCTGCTATAACAGCCTCTGCTCTTCTGGGAAGGCTTTTCACTAGATGCTGGAACATTGCTGCAGGGACTTACTTCCATTCAGTCACAAGAGCATTAGTGAGGTTGGGTACTGATGTCGGCGTTCCAATTCATCCCAAAGGTGTTCGATGGGGTTGAGGTCAGGCCTCTGTGCAGGCCAGTCAAGTTCTTCTACACCGATCTCGACAAAGCATTTCTGGAGCCTCCCGAGTTGCACAGCAGTCTAAGGCACTGCATCGCGTCACTACAGGCGTCACTACAGACCCGGCTTCGATCCCAGGCTGTGACGCAGCCAGCCGCGACCGCGAGACTCTTGAGGCAGTGCACAATTGGCCCATCATTTGGCCGGCTGGGATGTCCTTGTCCCATCGCGCTCTAGCAACTCCTTGTGGCGGGCCGGGACTTGGGAGAGTCCCGGCAAGCTGACTCGTGTTGCCAGTTGTACGGTGTTTCCTACGACACATCGATGCGGCTGGCTTCCGGGTTAAGCGAGCAGTGTGTCAAGAAGCAGTGCAGCATGGCAGGGTCGTGTTTTGGAGGATGCAGGGTTCTCGACCTTCGCCTCTCCCAAGTCCATACGGGAGTTGCAGCGATGGGACAAGACTATAACTACCAATTGGATACCACAAAATTGGGGAGAAAAAGGGGTAAAAAGTACACAAAAATATATATAATAATAAAATAAAAAATCCAGAATGTCATTGTATGCTGTAGTGTTAAGATTTCCCTTCACTGGAACTAAGGGGCCTAACCCGAACCATGTAAAACAGCCCCAGAACATTATTCCTCCTCCATCAAACTTTACAGTTGGTACTATGCATTCAGGCAGGTAGCGTTCTCCTAGACTCGTCCATCGGACTGCCAGATGGTGAAGTGTGATTCCTCACTCCAGAAAACGCGTTTCCACTGCTCCAGAGTGCAATGGCGGCAAGCACACCAGAGGACACTTGGCATTGTGCATGGTGATCTTAGGCTTGTGTCTCGGCTGCTTGCCATGGAAACCCATTTAATTATGCACCAGACGAACACTCTGACGTTGTTTCCAGAGCAGTTTGAACTCGGTAGTGAGTGTTGCAACAGAGGACAGACGATTTTTATGTGCTACACGCTTCAGCACTCGCGTCCCGTTCTGTGAGCTTGTGTGGCCAACCACTTCGCGGCTGAGCCATTGTTGCTCCTAGACATTTCCACTTCATAGCACTTACAGTTGACCGGGGAAACTCTAGCAGGGCAAAAAATTGACGAACTGACTTGTTGGAAAGGTGGCATCCTATGATGTGCCACGTTGAAAGTCATTGAGCTCTTCAGAGCCATTCTACTCCAATGTTTGTCTATGGAGATTGCATGGGGTGTGCTTGATTTATACACAACGGGTATGGCTGACATAGCATAATCCACTAATTTGAAGGGTCCACATACTTTTGTATATATAGTGTATATTAGATACAGTAGATAGGCCTAGGTGCTTTTGTGTGGAGGCATGCTCCCTTGACACTGAGTAAATATTGACTCTAGAGTAGATTGGGAAAGAGAGCAAGGGAAGAATGAAAGAGAGAGAAGACAGAGAGAGGAGTGTGAGAGAGAAGGAAGAGGTGTAGTCTTTCTTAATAGTTCCTTTCACTCAGAAGTCTGGTCAAAGTGTACTCTCTCACTTTTTTTCTCCTTCAGTCGGTTTCTCTCCCACATTCCCCTCTCTCTCTCTCTCTCTCTCTCTCTCTCTCTCTCTCTCTCTCCTCTCTTCTCTCTCTCTTCTCTCTCTCTCTCTCTCTCTCTCTCTCTCTCTCTCTCTCTCTCTTCTCCTCTCTCCTCTCTCTCTCCATCATTCCTCTCTCTCCTCTCTCTCTCTCTCTCTCTCTCTTCTCTCTCCTCTCCTCTCTCCTCCTCTCTCTCCTCTCCCTTCTCTCTCTCTCTCTCTCTCCTTCTCTCTCTCTCTCTCTCTAATATATATATATATATATATATATTACAGTACTATATATATACACATCACAGGACTGTTGTTAATATATATATATTCCCCATTAACTCCAGTAACTTCTGAACCCTATCTCTGACTTCTACACTTATAGAAAAAAAGGGCTATCTAGAAACCTAAAAGGATTCTTCAGCTGTCCCATAGGAGAACCATTTTGAAAACCCTTTTTGTTCCAGGTAGAATCGTTTGGGTTCCATTTCCACAACAACAAAAAATCTAAGAGTGTACTGCATTTCTCTACCCACTCTCTTTCTTTCAGCACCTCTACTCTCTCTCTCTCTACCTCTGTGTCGCTCTCTCTATCTATCTATCTAACTATAAATCTACCTCTCGTGAGTCCTCCATCTCTCTCTCTACCTCTATATCTATCTCTACCTCTCTGTGACCTCTCTCGCTCTCTCAACTCTCTTCTTTCAGCACCTCTATCTCTTCTCTCTCTCTACCTCTGTGATCACTCTCTCTATCGTATCTATCTAACTATAAATCTACCCTCTCTGAGTCCTCCATCTCTCTCTCTACCTCTATATCTATACTCTACCTCTCTGTGACCTCTCTCGCTCTCTCAGGTCTCTCTCCCTCTCCCTGTGTTTGCTATGCCCTTCTCTCCCCATCTCCCCTCCACCTCCCCCTGCATACAGATTTCTATACACAATACCTTCTTTCACTACTACTTAAATTAGTCACTCCCCCCTCCTACTTTTCTCCTCTCCTCCTTCCTCTATCCCTCTCAGTTCCCCCATTGCTTCTATGCAACAGAGTAAACACATGTACACACACATGATCGGGCTTAAACATAGAATGTTGTGACACACATTCACATAGTACACCCACACAAATATGTAGCCTGGTGAGTGAACCATACAGGACTGTTGTTAATGCCACTTACACATGGACACCCCCCTCGGCTGCCAACACTAAATGTGTTTACACACACACACACACACACACACCACACACACACACACACACACACACACACACACAACACACCACACACACACACACACACACACACACAACACACACACACACACACACACACCACACACACACACACACACACACACACAGGGGAAACACGCACACACACAAGATACACACACACAGCTCCTCTCTGAAGTTAAAATCACACAGGACAATCCATCATGATTATGTCATTTTGACTGTAGAATGAGATGTGGCTGGATCAGACAGTGATTCATACATTCCAAGGTTCCTCAGGAAGTATGTCCACACTAGGACCAGTAAATAGAACTCCATGGATTTGACTGGGACTGAGTGAAACACATGAACCGTTGGCTCCAGGGAACACTTCCTGGTCTCGTTTATGACATTCTAGGGTCAAATCCCATCTAAAGATTGTAACCCATCTGGTGTTTATGGGACTGTACCACACACTACAGATACAGGTCACAGCCATATCCCCACCCCAACACACCAACACACTACAGCTACTATACAGAGATAATCCAGTCGATAACATTAGAATCACAAAGACCTGCAAGCTCATAAGGCCAAATCTGGCGTTACATATCACACACACACACACCACACAACACACACACACACACACACACACACACACACACACACACACACACACCACACACACACACACACCACAACACACACACAACCACACACACACGCACACCACACACACACACACATACACACCACACCGCTTTGCTTGTGTAAGCGTGAAGGAATTCCGATCATAACGGTAAAAGCCCAGAGCAGTACAAGCAGCCAGACAGTTCCATATGACTGCCATACACAACGCTACTACTGTACAGCCAGCCGTCACTACCACAGATACTGTATCACTATGGCCATACAGGAACCTCCTCCTAGTTAACTACTGGTGTTACTAACTATACACTCATACAAACCACCTCCTATTAACTACTGGGTTACTAACTATACACTCATACAGAACCACCTCCTAGTTAACTACTGGTGTTACTAACATACACTCATACAACCACCTCCAGTTAACTACTGTGTTACTAACTCTACACTCATACAGGAACCACCTCCTAGTTAACTACTGGTGTTACTAACTATACACTCATACAGAACCACCCCTAGTTAACTACTGGTTTACTAACATACACACATACAGGAACCACTCCTAGTTAACTACTGGTGTTACTAACTATACATCATACAGAACCACTCCTATTAACTACTGGTGTTACTAAACTATACACTCATACAGGAACCACCTCCTAGTTAACTACGTGTTACTAACTATACACTCATACAGAACCACCTCCTAGTAAATACTGTGTTACTAACTATACACTCATACGGAACCACCTCCTAGTTAACTACTGTGTTCTAACTAATCTACACTCATACAGGAACCACCTCCTAGTTAATACTGTGTTACTAACTTACACTCATACAGGAACCACCTCCTAGTTAACTACTGTTACTAACTCTACACTCATACAGGAACCTCCTCCTAGTTAACTACTGGTGTTACTAACTATACACTCATACAGAACCAGCTCCTAGTTAACTACTGGTGTTACTAACTCTACACTCATACAGGAACCACCTCTAGTTAACTACTGGTGTTACTAACTATACACTCATACAGGAACACACCTCCTAGTTAACTACTGGTGTTACTAACTATACACTCATACAGGAACCAGTTCCTAGTTAACTACTGGTGTTACTAACTCTACACTCATACAGGAACCCCCTCCTAGTTAACTACTGGTGTTACTAACTATAAACTCATACAGAACCACCTCCTAGTTAACTACTAGTGTTACTAACTATACACTCATACGGAACCACCTCTAGTTAACTACTGGTATTTTAACTATACACTCATACAGGAACCTCCTAGTTAACTACTGGTTTACTAACTCTACACTCATACAGGAACCACCTCCTAGTTAACTACTGGTGTTACTAACTATACACTCATACAAGAACCACCTCCTAGTTAACTACTGGTGTTACTAACTATACACTCATACAGGAACCACCTCCTAGTTAACTATGGTGTTACTAACTATACACTCATACAAGAACCACCTCCTAGTTAACTACTGGTTTACTAACTATACACTCATACAGAAACCTCCTCCTAGTTAACTACTGGTTTACTAACTATACACTCATACAAACCACCTCCTAGTTAACTACTGTGTTACTAACTATACCATCATACAGGAACTGAGGCATTTCAAGACCCAAGGCATCTGCTCTTACCTGTGAGAAGCACCGACGATACTCATGCTCTGCTCCCGAACACCTGTAGTTCTGGGGGGTAATCTCTGTCCCCTGTCTCCCCTCGGCCAGGGGTGGGGGTGCTGCTGATGTTGCAGGGGGTAGATGTTGGGTTGGGGGGTCCAGGGTGAGGGATTGGAGCTGAGGGTTGAACCCATAGGGGGACTCTCTCTCTCTGTGCTGGGGGGAGAAGCGGTGGAGAGGGGGAAGTAGGGTGAGAGAGAGAGGAGTAGGGTGAGGCAGGGGGGAGGGAGGAGGGCGCGTCTGTCAATGATTCTGTCGTGGTTGGGCTGGAAGGGAGATGGCGCTGTGAGTGAGGAGTCGAGGGCACTCTCTCTCTTTCTCTCCCTCTCTCCCTCCTCGCTCCGCAGCAGCTTGTCTCTGTCTGTCCATCTGTCTGTGAGTGTCCGTTCCCTCTGTCCATTCCTTTCTGGTTTAGCTATGGTTGTCGTTATTAACGCCCTTAGCGACAGGTGACTCCGTACTCTCCCCCTCTGTCTTCCTTTCCTCCTCTCTCCTCTCATGCTCCCTCTCTCCCTATTCCCTTTGTGTTTTTGCCTCCCTCCCTCTCCTTCTCTCCCCTCCTCTTCTCTCTCCGGATCTGTCCATTTGGTCAATGTTAACAACAGTTCCCTCCTGCCCTCGGTCTCTAGTACCAGGGTTGCTATGTAGCATTGCCGTGCTCAGTGTGGCGGGCCTGCCGGTGTAATGGCAGAGAGAAGGGAACCCTGCCGTAACCAAACTGACCCGGACGGATAGAAGAGACCTGAGAGAGAGAGAGCGAGAGTAAAGACGAGAGAAGAGAGCGAGAGCGAGAGCGAGAGAAGAGAGAGAGAGAGAGAGAGAGAGAGAGAGAGAGAGAGAGAGAGAGAGAAGAGAGAGAGAGATTTAAACAGGAAATATTACACATGATGACAGAACTCTTATCTGCTCTTAAAATGATTGACATTCTCCACAACTGGAGCCAACAAGCTTACAGCCTACAGTGAGAGTTAGAGGCAGAGCACAGGAGAGTGAGAGCCCTAAGGAGTCTATCTGTATGGAGGTCATGATATTGAGCAGAACTAGTGATCTAATGGCACAGCAACTCACACTCCCATGACTCACATCAACCGAATGACTCAACTCATACTACTAACACCTTAACAACAACGTCTTAACATTTACATGACGTCTAAAACAACATCTACAGTAAACAGTTTCCTTGCCAACACCATCATCCAATCATACTCACCTACTAGCAGGCAGAGCCCCCCTATTGGGCAACACTGACCTTCTGCTCCCACTTCCTCCCYCCCTCCCTGTTCCAGGATTGGCTGGCCGGCGGGCGGCCTGRGCTGGTTGGCTGTAGCTGGATGGGGGGGCAGGAAATGAGGMGGAYCGGTAAACAGAACCTGGRTCCTGATTGGGTGATGAGAATTCCGGGCGATAGAGGGGAGACGTGGGATTGGAGGACTGCGCTGGCACAGCTCCTGCCCCTCCTCCTATAGGAGTGTCCCGATAGAGAGACAGTCCTGGGTTCTGATTGGATGATGGGAGTGAGGGGGGATAGAAYGGGGCTGGCTGTCTCTCTGTCCCTCCCCCACCTCCTCCCCCGTACTGGGATGGCTGGTTGCTAGAGTAATGAGGGGGGTAGAAGGGGCGCATGGCGGAGATGACAGAGCCATGGTTGGGACCCCCGGCCCTCCCTGGGAGGAACGATGAACCTCCCCAGTTTGGAGGAGAGTAGGAGAGGGGAGGAGTTAGGGGATGGGGAGGGGCTTCACACTTTCTGGTTCTCTGTGACACGCCCACTCCACAGCTCTGAGAACATCCTGACCACTCCTCCCAGGCAGACCACACCCCCTCCGGACTATTGTCCACCTGCCGAGATCTTCTGCCCGTCGCCTGGAACACGAACACACACACACACAAGAACACATCAAACATATGATAAACCAGCCAGGTCACTAGACGTCCATCCATGTCTGAGGATGTTGGGAGATGATGTGGGAACCAGCCACTAGAGGCAACAGTGAGTGCTGTTACATTCAAGGGTGCTGTTACATTCAAGGGTGTTGCGGACAGGGATGGTGGATGGAAAGTTGTTTTTTAAGTTTTTGTTTTAAGTCTATCCCAAACCTTAACCCTTACCTTAATCATTCAGAGTTCATGCCTAACCTTAAGATTTCTGAGTTAATTCCTAAACATAACCCTAACCTTAAAAATGCAGAGTTAACTTCTTTGATATAGGGGGCAGCATTTTCACTTTTGAATGAATTGCGTGCCCATAGTGAACTGCCTCCTACTCTGCCCCAGATGATAATATATGCATATTGTTAATACGATTGGATAGAAAACACTCTGAAGTTTCTTAAACTGTTTGAATGATGTCTGTGAGTATAACAGAACTCATATGGCAGGCAAAAATCTGAGAAAGAAATCCAAACAGGAAGTGAGAATTCTGAGATTGGTCGATGTTAAAGTCATCGCCTATTCAATTTCCTGTAATATATGGATCTGTTTGCACTTCCTACGCCTTCCACTAGATGTCAACAGTCTGTAGAACGCTGAATGAAGCCTCTAGTGTGAAGTGGGGCCCGGATGGGAGGTGTCTCAGTCATTTGTCTGGCAGATTGCCAATTCTTGCTCACGCGCTTTCCTCATGATATCTCCTTGCGTTCCATTACTTATACAGACA
Source organism: Salvelinus sp. IW2-2015 (assembly GCF_002910315.2). Classification (NCBI taxonomy): domain Eukaryota; kingdom Metazoa; phylum Chordata; class Actinopteri; order Salmoniformes; family Salmonidae; genus Salvelinus; species Salvelinus sp. IW2-2015. The sequence goes on from NW_019943114.1 coordinate 33,011, forward strand.
TGAAGGAATGCTCCGGTTGGAACYTTATWGGATATATATGATAACAACATCCTGAAGATTGATTCTCAACTAAGTTTGACCAATTTATTCGACTTGTAATATAACTTTTTGAAGTTTTCGTCCGACGTTTGCCTGCATCTGCGCGAGCGTTTGGACACGTGTACTACACATGCTAGCAAAAGTAGCTAATTGGACATAAGTAATGGACATTATCGAACAAAACAACGATTTATTGTGGAACTAGGATTCCTGGCAGTGCATTCTGATGAACATAATCAAAGGTAAGGGAATATTTATGATGTAATTTCGTATTTCTAGTGACTCCAACATGGCGGAGAAATGTTGTTAAATCTGAGCGCTGTCTCAGAAAAAGAGAGAGAGATTATAACAGGGAAATATTGCACATGATGACAGAACTCTTATCTGCTCTTAAAATGATTGACATTCTCCACAACTGGAGCCAACAGCTTACAGCCTACAGTGAGAGTTAGAGGCAGAGCACAGGAGAGTGAGAGCCTAAGGAGTCTATCTGTATGGAGGTCATGATATTGAGCAGAACTAGTGATCTAATGGCACAGCAACTCACACTCCCATGACTCACATCAACCGAATGACTCAACTCATACTACTAACACCTTAACAACAACGTCTTAACATTTACATGACGTCTAAAACAACATCTACAGTAAACAGTTTCCTTGCCAACACACCATCATCCAATCATACTCACCTACTAGCAGGCAGAGCCCCCTATTGGGCACACTGACCTTCTGCTCCCACTTCCTCCCACCCTCCCTGTTCAGGATTGGCTGGCCGGCGGCGGCCTGCGCTGGTTGGCTGTAGCTGGATGGGGGGGCGAGGAAATGAGGTGGGAACGGTAAACAGAACCTGGTTCCTGATTGGGTGATGAGAATTCCGGGCGATAGAGGGGAGACGTGGGATTGGAGGACTGCGCTGGCACAGCTCCTGCCCCTCCTCCTATAGGAGTGTCCCGATAGAGAGACAGTCCTGGGTTCTGATTGGATGATGGGAGTGAGGGGGTAGAAGGGGGCTGGCTGTCTCTCGTCCCTCCCCCACCTCCTCCCCCGTACTGGGATGGCTGGTTGCTAGAGTAATGAGGGGGAGAAGGGGCGGATGGCGGAGATACAGAGCCATGGTTGGGACCCCCGCCCTCCCTGGGAGGAACGATGAACCCCCCAGTTTGGAGGAGAGTGGGAGAGAGGAGGAGTTAGGAGGACGGGGAGGGGCTTCACACTTTCTGGTTCTCTGTGACACGCCCACTCCACAGCTCTGAGAACATCCTGACCACTCCTCCCAGGCAGACCACACTCCGTCCGGACTATTGTCCACCTGCCGAGATCTTCTGCCCGTCGCCTGGAACACGAACACACACACACACAAGAACACATCAACATATGATAAATCAGCCAGGTCACCCGTGATAAGTCAGTATTACGTCCATCCATGTCTGAGGATGTCGGGAGATGATGTGGGAACCAGCCACAAGGGGCAACAGTGAGCATGTTACATTCAAGGGTGTTGCTAGGGCGTTGTGGACGGGCGTCTGCCTCTGATGCAAAAGGTTGCATGTTAAATCCAGTGATAGAAAGTTGTTTTTGAAGTTTTTTTTAAGCCTATCCCAACCTTAACTCTAACCTTAAAAATGCAGAGG
>NW_019943114.1:34707-50380 GCF_002910315.2 Salvelinus sp. IW2-2015
TTATTGCATGGTGTGCTTTTTACGTAAAGTTTTTTTAAATCTGACACAGCGTTGCATTAAGAACATGTGTATCTTTAATTATGTGTAAAACATGTATCTTTCATCAAAGTTTATGATGATATTTCTGTTATTTGACGTGGCTCTCTGCAATTACTCCGGATATTTTAGAGGCATTTCTGAACATGGCGCCAATGTAAACCGAGATTTGTGGATATAAATATGCACATTATCGAACAAAACATAAATGAATTGTGTAACATGATGTCCTATGAGTGTCATCTGATGAAGATCATCAAGGTTAGTGATTAATTCTATCTCTATTTCTGCTTTTGTGACTACTATCTTTTGCTGGAAAATGGCTGTGTTTTTCTGTGGCTATGTACTGAGCTAACATCATTGTTTGGTGTGCTTTTTCCCGTAAATCCTTTTTGAAATCAGACATGTTGGCTGGATTCACAACATGTGTAGCTTTAATTTGGTGTCTTCATGTGTGATTTCATGAAAGATTGATTTTTATAGTAATATATTTGAATTTGGCGCGCTACATTTTTCCTGGATTTTGGCCAAGTGGGACGCTACCGTCCCACCTATCCCAGAGAAGTTAATGCCTAAAGAGGCACAAAATTGGTTAGAGAAAAAACAAAAAGAATTGGAGGTACTTATTCAAGAACGATCAAGTTAATGTTTTACAAGAATAAAGCGAATTGATAGAAAATGGTGAAAAATGCACAAGTGTTTTTCTGAATCTTTATCATAGAAATGTTACCAAAAATAATTTACAGAAACTCGTTACAAATTATGGAGTCATCCATGATCACCAAATTATATTGTATATTAATATTTTAAGCATAATGTTTTCTTTTCAGTCTCCTCCATTTCCACTGAATGATGTTAACTGTAAAGCTTTATATCCTAATAATAATAATGTAAAATTAACACATTTACAGAAAGACCTGTGTGAAGGCAACTTACAGAAGAGGAACTTTTTGACGCAATTAAATATTTTCAGTCTGGAAAAACACCAGGGCTTGAGGTGATCGATAATGTATACCGTGAGTATTCAACCTTTTTGATGTACTCAAAGATCCATTAATTCAAGCAATTTTTAATTTATCCATTCATTAGCATATTTCTAATGATAGACGTTCTACGGTACATAAAGACAGCTGTTTGATACTCATAAAACAGGACCTCGGTGTAGATATAAAGATCACAGTCCATTTAAAAAAACTAGGAGGCACAAAAATCCTGCGAAATGCTAGCACTATGAAGAGGTTTTACCGAAATTGTCATCCTGGTCAGACAGGTTTGGATGATATATTGGAGATATATACGACAATTACTTGAAACAATTGAACATTATGAAATCAAAGAATACCAGGTCGGTCTTCATAGCAGATTTTTAAAACGGTGTTTGATAAAGAACAACTAGAATGTATATATATGCCTGGATTACTTTATTTCTGTGAATCTCTTATATGATGGGTTAAAAGTATGTACAGCAACCCCCGAGTAAAATAGTAAATAATGGTTACTTCTCAGAGTGATTGAGCTGTTTAAAAAGGAGTAAAACAAGGCTGTCCGTTGTCTCCATATCTATTTATTATGTCCATTGAAAATGCTAGCTATTAAAATTAGATCCAACAAGAACATCAAGGAGTTAGAATCCAGGGATAAAAAACAAGTGTCAATGTACGCTGATGACTCAAGTTTTTTCTTAAGTCCGCAATCTGGATCCCTGCACAGTTTCAATAGAGATCTTGATCACTTTTCTAGCCTCTCTGGACTAAAACTTAATTATGACAAGTGTACCATATTACATATTGGATCGTTAAAAGACACAGTGTTTACACTTACTTGTAGTTTACCAATAAAATGGGCGATGGTGAATTAGACATACTTCGTATTCACAACCAAAAAATATAAATGAACTTACCACAATCAATTTCAATAAAAAGATAGACAATAAAATAATAAAGATTCTGCAACACATGGAGAGGAAACCTTGTCTATTTATGGAAAAATCACATTGATATAACTCTTTGGTCCTATACAAGTTTACTTACTTACGAATGGCGCTGCCTACTCCAGACGAGTCGTTTTTTAAATCAATATATAAGACATGCTATTAAAATGTACTATGTTTGGGTCGATAGTATTAATTGATGGGAATCCTATCAGATTATTAAGCTTAACTCACTAGCACTATGCATTACGTCCATTCAGTTTACATGTTTGATATAAGTGTATGTAAATGCAACAAACAGGGCTCAACAAAGCCTAGTAACTTTATTGCGTCTACTTACAAAATGTGCTAGGTAATATAGTGCGTGGCAATAATCAATACTTAAGGAGTTACAAACTCAAGCGTTTACTAATAAGTTGGGACCCAAATGGTCTCAGAGATTTAAGCATCCTTTGTTCAAAATATGCCTTTTTCCTTTATACAGATTACAAACTTCTTATTTCCAAAAAGCTGGTCATTTTTCTGTAATCTGAAATACATTTGTTTAATTATGTCAATACGCCTCTTTCTTAAACGACCATACAAAAGCTGGTTACAATATTCAGTTTTATCCTCCAGAAATAGATAGACAAATATTTACTAACAAGATGTTATATGGTTAAACTACATAATAGTACTGATAATAAAAATCCACATTCTTTATGGATTATATCTTTGGCGGTGAATGTTGCTCAATTCCAAACTTACAACACAACTGATTGCAGCATTATCTCACAGCATATGGAGGAGTGCAAGTGTGAAATGGGAAAGGTAAGGATAACTTGTTTGACTTTGCCTATTATAATTACAAGATACAAATATTCGGCTGAAAGGAGAACTGGCCCTAAGATTCAAAAATTTACCATTTATTTGAGAACAAAAAAATGTTGACAGCTGTGCCTAACAGGTAGGCAAAATTAAATGGGAAGGATTCTAGATGTACCGAATTCCACGGCACATGGTTTTTACTAAGACTGGCTACATCAAAAACATACACTTCAACGTTTTTCAATTTTAAATTTATATATTATTAACTTGTATCTCCCATTGTAGCTTGGATTTCTGATCCAGGTTCAGAAATTGGCTGAAAGAAAATCACAAACATTCTATTTAAAATTAAACCTTACAATATAGCAGTTTTGGGCGATTTTGAATCAAATAAATATATAATTGGTAACGTTCCTGACCAGATGTTATTATGTGTTTTGCTTGTTTAGTGTTGGTCAGGACGTAGAGCTGGTGGAATTCTATGTTGTGTGTCTAGTTTGTCACTGATTTCTAGTGTCCAGGAACACACTAATATGCTTCTCATCAGAGGCAAGCTTGGTAATCGTTGTCCCTGATTGAGATGCATACTTAGGAGGCTTGTTTCTTGGGAGTTTTGTGGGTGGTTGTCTATCGGTGATTGTTTCCTGTCTCTGTGTTTGGTTTCTGCACCTAATTAGGACTGTCTCCGGCTTTCACGTTTGTTGTCTTCTGTTATTGTTGTAATGTTCAACCTTAATTGTCCCCAATCTAAACATATGTTGACACTAACCTTGCGCTGCATTTTGTGCCTCTCCCTTCAGCCATGGAAGAGAAAGTGCGTTACAAAATTAATACTCGTAGGAAAGGCTTTGCATCTTTTAGCTCGCAAATTCTGTGGGATACTATAGAATTAGAACAAACTTCAAAAATGATATGTAAAACATCACCATCCACAATGTAAAAATATTATATGGCACATAGGGACAACCCAAACGAGGGTGATTAGGTGAGGAGTGGGCTTGAGAGTGGGAACTGATGGGGTGGATTAAGATATTTTTGTTTAGTAATGATATTATTGTTATATATTGCTTTATATAAAAGTACAATGGTAGTCCCGTAGGGGAGAACAAGCTATTGAACACGACCAGAATTTGCAGTTTTCCAAACTTACAAAGCTTACAAAACTAACTGTGAGAGACGAGAATCTAAAACAAAAATCCAGAAAATCACATTGTGCAATGATTTTTAACGTAACAATTCAATTGTGCCATTTTATGCATGACACAAAGTATTTGATCACCTACCCAAACCAGTCAAGAATGTTGGACTCTCACAGACCTGAGTTTTTCTTTAAGAAGCCCTCTGGTGTTCTTCACACTCATTTACCTCGTACTAAATTGCATTCGTTTGACTCGTTACCTGTATAAAGACACCTTGTCACAACACTCAACATATTCACAGACTCCAACCCCTTTCCACAACATTTGGCCAAGTCACAGAGAGCTGTTGCTAGTTAAGGACTATCAGGGATAACATTGACGAACCAGCACATACGGCTGGATGGGCACCAGACAATAGGACAATCCAGCTTGGTTGAGAACTGGCTAACATAACAAGTATTGAGCACAATTTATTTATGAAAATGGCAGACAGTTCAATGATTAACAGCAGTCAATCACCCTCTGATGTCGGTGCGGCTCACAATCGCCAAGATCTCACCTCGTTGGGGCATCTATATGATCATGAGGAAGTCTGGTGAGGTCAGCCCAGAACTACACAAGCAGGACCTGGTCAAGTGACCTGAAGAGAGCTGAGGACTTCCAGTTCTCAAAGAAAAACCATTAGCGTGAACACTCTACGCGCGCCATCATGGATTAAATTCCTGCAGCACACGCAAAGGTCCCCTGCTCAAGGCAGCGCATGACCAGGGCCCAGTCTGAAAGTCTAGCGGAACTAAATGACATCTCGGTAGGTATAATCCAGACGAGGAATCGTGGTAGGAATGTCAGTGTGGCATCTGATGATTGACAAAAATTGAGCTTAATTTGGTCTAAACTCCACTCGCCGTCGGTATGGAGGAAGAAAGAAAAGGATGAGTACAACCCCAAAGACACCACCCATAGACCTGTTGAAGCATGGAGGTGGAAACATCTATTCTTTTGGGGTTATCTCTCTTTACTTGGCAAAGGGGATTTACAGGAACGAGCTGCATCCAGTATTGAAGGGGAGGCATTGGATGGGGCCATTTGTTATCGCTGAGATTTTGGCCAACAACCTCCTTGCCTCTGCAGTTAAGGGAAGCATTTGAACGCGATTGGTCCCTTGGCTGGGATCTATCTAGAGCATGACAAATCTGTACCTCTGTAAAAACACACAGCCGGGCCAACTATGACGTGAGGCTCCTCGAAAGATTACATCTCAGTGTCGTATGGAGAGGTACTAGGGCCAAAATCCCTGCTGCAGTGTGTTGCAAACTGGTCAAACCGAACTACAGGAAACGTACGGATCTCTGCTAATTTGCAAACAAAGGTTCTTTGTTACCAAATATTAAGTGTTCTGGTTTTCTTGTATATCAAATACTTATGTCATTGCAATAAAATGCATTAAATGACCTTAAAAAATCAATACAATTGTGATTTTCTGGATTTTGTTTTTAGATTCCGTCTCTCACAGTTGAAGTTAACCTATGATTAAAAAAAATTAGCAGACCATCTCATGCTTTTGGTAAGCTAGGAAAACGCTGCAAAATCGGCAGGTGTGCAAGTACTTGTTTCCCCACTGTATGTAAAAATGTGTATGAAAAATGTGTATGTAAAATGTATGATGTAAAATGTATGTATATCGTAAGCAGAAAAAGCTCTAACAAAAAATCTATATGATGTTTGTCTTCCTAAGAGGTGGGGGTGGAGGATGGGTTAATAAAACATTTTTTTAAATAAAAATAATCTTCACCCTTATAAAGACACTTTGAAATTTGATGTTTGGAGACCTCTTTTGCAAGTTGCTGACGTATTGAGAAACAGGAATTGAACGTTTAATTCTGACGTTGAGACTGTGAGAAGCTTGTATGCGATAAACTCATGAGTGAAGTATAACATGTTAAACAAAACATATTCAAAGTGTTTCCTAGACAGGCCTCTCGTAGTGTCTGTTGCCCCTGCCTCAGCAAATCTGCCTTCAATTGGTGTAAAGTTTCAATGCCAGAATCCTGGATGTTGTTCAGCGGGCTAGGAAAGAGAAACGTCTAAAGCTAAGTTCAACTTATGCTGGCAGATGCGTTTTAAAGCCCCAGATATTTTAATTGAACTGAGGAATAAAATCATCAACTTGTTGTGGAATATATGGATGGATCATGGCCTGTGTGGAAGTGCTGTTGGCACAGGCCACTGCTGGCTTTGGTCATGCCTAGAACGCAGTGCGCTATGTGTAACCATGCTTGCGGTGTGCTAACAGAGCGGAAGGCTTTCGATATGTTCCTTGTGATCTGTTAAATGATTTCTACATTTCATAACTCAGAAGCTCTCTCTGTGTTGTGTGCATGTTTTGTGATGTGTTTTGTGTGGTGTGTGTGTGTGTGTATGTAATAGTTGATAATTGTCGCTGGTGCGTGAGTGGGATTGTGGTCGTGCTGTGTAAATTATACCATGTGTTGTGTGTGTGTTTGTATGTGATGTACTGTGTTGTTGTGTGATGTGTTGTCTCATATGTCGCTGTGATGTGTGTGTGGTGTGTGTGTGTGAATACGTGACCTTGCTTGTGTAAGCAAGAACAACCCAAAGCTAAGTACTCACTGACCTTCTGAACTCACTACCAATGCTTCTCCCATTCAGCAAAAACCAGGGAACATGAGTCTGCGCACCACCACTCTGAGAGAAAGAGCGTACAGTGCCTGTAATGTGTATGTAATAGTTACTGGATTATGGACATAAGAATGTGTATGTGTGGTGTGTGTGTGTGTGTTGTGTGTGTGTGTGTTTGTTGTGTGTGTGTGTGTGTGTGTGTGTTGGGTCGCTTGTGCTTCTGAGAGATTGAGATTGATTGTCCTCTATTTCGCGTGCGTGCCTGTGCGTGCTTTTGTGCGTGGCCGTGCGATGGTTGCGTAGCCGACCTATGAGAATATAGCAGTTGCTGCAGTGTATAAGCGTGCACTACTTAGAGATGTGTTAGTTGTGTGTGTAAGTTTTTATACTTCTTGAGCAATGTTTCCAGGTCTACAATAGGTTCAAATGAACGGCGCATCGCTCTGCTTCTTCTCAATGTGTCAGAGGAACCTACTTCTCATCCACCTTAGGGGACTTGAAAGAGATAACATGAGTGACATCACAAACAAACACAGCTCTCCCACCGCGAGGCTTGGAGACCATTACTGACTCTAAATCTGACAATCTCCAGCGTAGAAACACACAAGGACCCATCAAGACACTCCAAAGCACACTGAGGCTTCTTCAACACCGTGAGATGGCCAGTGCGATGCATCACCCACATCTATGAGCATGCTTTCTATGGGCTAATTACCACTCAGGACCCCTAAACTACGATTATCAGACACTAATCACACAAATAACTGACCTTCTATATCACCATACACGATATATTTTGGTGCAGATACCTATGTGAGATGCGTGCACCTATTTACTATACACTCAGGGCTTCCATTTGTCAACCACGAGAAGAGAGGAATGGTTGACTAACTTGCCACACAAAAACCCTCACTGTCAATAGACCTATGAAAGAAGTAAGTAGAGGACAAGAGTAATCGAGATTAGTGCATGTAACGATCGCGAACAACGATTATAAAGACAGTAAGAGATAGATATCACCATCGCTACGATAAATGAAGTCCAACAGTATGGTTTTAGGACTTAATACATAGTACAGGACACTGTTATTCTTAGTGATCAGATATGTATGCTTCATACCTAACATGAGTGTTATGATAATTGGCCCCTACATATTGAGTATATGTAGACCAACAGCTGTTATGCCTTAATCCTCAGATATATCTAACCTACTGATCAATAACATACAACTTTTATGTAACGTACTCATGAGCTTCATAAACAGATATCATTTAGAAGCATCCATGCAGCTATTATATCTATTCTACTTTCTCGCGAGATTATCAGCTCACATGTCGCGTGGCTCTCGCTCCAGTTAGACCGCTAATATAAATTCGTTCGTACATATCGCTTTTTGTAGGTGAACTACATCTTCTAACGCTGTTGTACCGATGAGATTAGGATTTCTTTCCTTAGATAAGAGCTGTCCAACGCCCTGATGGACAGATTGACATACTCAGCCAGGTATTCCAGTTGCATCATTGCGTTTCAGTTTAGATATGAATCCTCCCCTGGCCTGCTTGCGTCTAATGTTAGTAGTGCGCTGACTACGTATCATTATCTACGATTATGCTGTGTTTCCCTGAACTTCACACAGAAGTGACAAAAGTGTGAGATGAAATCCTGAAAGTCTGTGTAACTAGACCTCGTTATTCTTCCCACTCGCTGGCGAGGTTCTAAGTGCAGCAGAATCACAGCTGTTTAAATAACATCTCAATCAAGCTCTTAAACGCAGCGCCTGAGCTTTATGCAGAGCAACATTGGACGTCGAAGATGCGAACAATACTAAATGGACCGTCCCTAACTATCTTATCACGTCGCGTGTGGTATGCCTTTTACCCACGGCGTACACCACCAAGACACCCTAGTCCTGCGCTGAGAAGTTAACCCAAAATCGACTAAATGCTCTCTATTTCCGAAACTGGCGTACAATCTTGTTTAACCATACAATTAACTATCACTTAATCAAACTGCCTCAAAACTGGATAACTGGCTGAACCAAAAATGATAGTGTCTAGTTAATACATCTGCTAACATCTGTCCAATCTCATGGTATATGTATCACATTCTGTAGTCCACTAGTGTTAGAGCCTATGAGAGTATGTGCCTCTAGCGTTCTTTTCCTTCATAATATCTAGTCGAGATTTGGTGTGCATTTTGCTTGGTTATATGTGTCTCGATAGTACATATATGAATTCTCGTGTCTTAAAGCGCTGTCTTTTAATAGTCTATATAGCGCAACCTACAACCTCAGGAGCGACACCATGCCCAGGGCTAAGACAGTCAGTTAGACAACTTATGCTACTCTACCTATCGTGTTCGTATTAATAGACGCTGTAAGAGTATGGAGATTTGAGACTTTCACCAACACATTATTTGTGTGAACTGTGAACATATCAGCTATACGATCAGATAATTCAGTCTATAAAGAACTGGAATACAACCCTATCTGACATCTATCAGTAATATCCCGAATTCTATGGCAGCAAACATTATGCTAGAGTGAACCCCTTGTAGACTGAGTGCATTATAGGTCGTTCTCCGAAATACTTGTATGAGCCAGACTCGCCCTCTTGCGCCCTCCCTGGATCGTGGAGACACTCACTATCTCTCCCGAGCATAGTTGCGCGAGCTCACACACACTAACGAATACTTAAACATATATCATTCTCCATCACTAGCTTATCCTCTAAGAAGCACACGAAGAACAGAGATACGTGTTAATCACATTCTACGACATCAGGTGGCAACTGAATACACCAAAGCAGATACGCTCAAGTCTTCATTATATTACCTCACATGTGACTCGCTTAATAAGGACTACTAGCATTAAGACTAACGACCCCCCTCTACCCGCGCCATACGACTATCTTTATCCATTCCCAATCTAGTATGTAGCTTAAGCAATAAATCATGGCAAGAAAGAGGACATGAGACTGAGTATGAGAAAGTACAGTATAGACAATGATGGAAGACAGGGAGCAGAAGGAGATTGTGAGAGCGTGAGCTAAAAATATTCTACATAGTCACCGATGATCAATTTATAATTGACTTTACAAATTTGAATCGCGTGCAATGTGGCCCCAATCACCCAGAGTGAGTGTGAAAATTACTCCTTCTCAAACAATTGCTTAACGTCAGTCCCCAAATTCAGAGATCACAACCCCATAACCATCAATTGCGCTAACCTCGTGCTTTACTCAGAGAATTTCAACCATAGTGATGCTGGCTAAGTAAGCCCAAACAACACACGGTAATGCTGAACTATTTATTCCTCAACAGTATCGAACTTATAACACAGCAAAATATTGCTTCCAAGCTATTATCAAAAAATGGTATGGCCTCATTTCTGGGCTGTGAGCATCACTACACTGTCGTTTGGAAGTATTAGTGTATGTACAATGCTGCACCGCTGAAAAAACCTGGGTTGTGTATTAACACTACATTCCACTCATTATCTGAAATTTCATTGATACCGGTAAGCTGATTCATTTTAAGCAGAGAGACAAGTGATTTTGTATTAATGACATAGAAAGTCAGATAGAAAAGTGTCTTGTTTAATTTTGCATGGGAAAGAAATGGCCAACAACACCGTGCTAAGTTTTTACATAGCCAACTGCTTTCCAATACCCCTACTTCGTTTATTGGTCCTAGGCACGTATAAGGAAATAAAAACTGTTGGGCATGACTGTTCTGTGAGTATACAATGGTCGGAATCAGCTTTGCAGTGGCATACTTCAAGCCAGACTCTCTCTCGTCCACAGAGGGTTTGCAAGAAATGTGCCTTTGTTCATAGACGTTTTCCCGCCGGAACCGCTAACACGTTCTAAAGCGAATACTGGAACATAGTTATTTAACATCGAACCGTTGGAAAGTCAAGGCGATCTAAAGAATAATAATGTAATTTAGGTTTTATTTGTGAATTCATTAAAAATCTTGTAAGGAAATACTGTAACTGAAAAAGTATTATCCACTACATGTAGAATCTCCATCCTCGACGTGTGTTATGAAATCTGAAAAATTATGATTTTTTTTCTTAGATGTTGGATAGGGGGCAGTATTCACTTCGGGTAAAAAGCGTGCCAGAGTAAACTGCCTGCTAAACTCAGGCCCAGAAGCAATATATAGCCATTATTAGAGATTTGGATAGAAACACTCTCTGAAGTATCTAAAACTGTTTGAATGATGTCTTGAGTATAACGAAACTCATATGGCAGGCAAAACCTGAGAAAAATCCAACCAGGAAAGGTGGAAAATCTGAGGTTTGTAGGTTTTCAAGTCTTTGCCTATCCAAATACAGTGAAATTGGGTTCAAATGCACTTCCTAAGGCTTCCACTAATTCACAGTCTTTAGAACCTTGTATCCAGCTCTACTATGAAGGGGGACGAACAAGAGCTGTTTAACTAAGGGCTGGCAGAATGCACGAGCTAAGTGTACGCGCGCAGCCCGTGAGAGCAGAGCTGCGTTCCTTTTCATTTCAAAGACAAAAAAAATTGTCCGGTTGAACTTATTAAAGATTTATGATAAACATCCTAAAGATTGATTCTATACATCGTTAATTTCTACGAACTGCTAATAGAAGTTTTTAGACTTTCATCTGACTTCGTCTGGGACTTGCCCACCCTTTGAATTTGTCGATTGGTGAACTAAACGCACTAACAAAAAGGAGGTATTTGGACATAAAGATGAACTTTATCGAACAAAACAAAACATTTATTGTGCGACAGATTCCTGGGAGTGCATTTCTGATGAAGATCATCAAAGGTAAGTGAATATTATAACCGCTATTCTGACTTCTGACTCCACAACATGGCGGTTATCTGTATGGCTGTTTTGTGCGACCTGTAACTCAGATTAATGCATGATGTGTTTTTCCTAAAGCTTTTTTGAAATCTGACACAGCCATTAACAAAAAAAAAAAAAAAAAATGGAAAGTATATATTTAAATTCTATGCATAAGCACTTGTATCTTTATCAAAGTTTATGATGAGTATTTCTGGTAAAATTATGGTCTTGCTGCAAATCGCAAATGTTTTCGAGGCACCAACATTACTAACATACACGCGCCAATGAAACTGAGATTTTGGATATAAAGATGAAAACTTTAATCGAACAAAACATACATGTATTGTATTAACAATGAAGTCTATGAGTGCCATATGATGAGATCATCAAAGGTAGTGATTCATTTATCTCTATTTCTGCTGTGACTCCTCTCTTTGGCTGGAAAATTGGCTGTATGTTTTGGTTGGAGTAGCACTGACCTTTAACATAATAGTATGGTTGCTTTCGATGTAAAAGCCTTTTGAAATCGACCGAATGGCTAGGATTAACAAGAAGTTAAGCTTATGTGTATTGCACTTGTTGAATTTGTAGGAAAGTTAAAATATTTAAAAAAAATATATGTTGAATTTTCCCGCCTGCCATTCAACGGGGCTATTAGACCGCTTTTGTTTAACTCTAAACCGAGCCCCTAATGCCCGTTGTGCCGGAATTTCCAAACACCAGAAGGCTTTTTACATCGAAAGTGGCACACCAGCCCAATTAACTTATAGAATTATGTATAATGCCTAAAGAGGCACAAAATTGGTTAGAGAAAAAACAAAAAGAATTGGAGGTACTTATTCAAGAACGATCAAGTGTAATGTTTTACAAGAATAAAGCGAATTGGATAGAAAATGGTGAAAAATGCACAAGTGTTTTCTTGAATCTTTATCATAGAAATGTTACCAAAAATAATTTACAGAAACTCGTTACAAATTATGGAGTCATCCATGATTCACCAAATTATATTTGGTATATTAAATATTTTAAGCATAATGTTTTCTTTTCAGTCTCCTCCATTTCCACTGAATGATGTTAACTGTAAAGCTTTATATCCTAATAATAATAATGTAAAATTAACACATTTACAGAAAGACCTGTGTGAAGGCCAACTTACAGAAGAGGAACTTTTTGACGCAATTAAATATTTTCAGTCTGGAAAAACACCAGGGCTTGAAGGTATACCAGTAGAGGTATATCAGACCTTTTTTGATGTACTCAAAGATCCATTATTAGCATGTTTTAATTACTCCATTATTAGCATATTTTTAATTTGTAGACGTTCAGGTACTCAACAAGAAGGTCTGATTTCATTACTACTAAAACAGGACCGTGGTGGTTAGTATAAAGATCCAGTCCATTTAAAAAACTGGAGGCACCAAAAATCCTGGCGAAATGCATAGCACATAGAATAAGAAGGTTTTACCAGATATTGTTCATCCTGGTCAGACAGGTTTGGATGATATATTGGAGATAATATACGACAATTACTTGAAACAATTGAACATTATGGAACATCAAAGATACCAGGTCTGGTCTTCATAGCAGATTTTTAAACGGCGTTTGATAAAGAACAACTAGAATGTATATATAAATGCCTGGATTACTTTATATTCTGTGAATCTCTTATATGATGGGTTAAAAGTCATGTACAGCAACCCCAGACGTAAAATAGTAAATAATGGTTACTTCTCAGAGAGTATTGAGCTTTTAAGAGGAGTAAAACAAGGCTGTCCGTTGTCTCCATATCTATTTATTATGTCCATTGAAATGCTAGCTATTAAAATTAGATCCAACAAGAACATCAAGGAGTTAGAAATCCAGGGGATAAAAACAAGTGTCAATGTACGCTGATGACTCAAGWTTTTTCTTAAGTCCGCAATCTGGATCCCTGCACAGTTTCAATGAAGATCTTGATCACTTTTCTAGCCTCTCTGGACTAAAACTTAATTATGACAAGTGTACCATATTACATATTGGATCGTTAAAAGACACAGTGTTTACACTATCTTGTAGTTTACCAATAAAATGGGCGGATGGTGAATTAGACATACTTCGTATTCACAACACAAAAAATATAAATGAACTTACCACAATCAATTTCAATAAAAAGTTAGCAAAAATGAAAAGATTCTGCAGCCATGGAGAGGCAAACACTTGTCTATTTATGGAAAAATCACATTGATTAACTCTTTGGTCCTAACATAGTTTACTTACTTACGAATGGCGCTGCCTACTCCAGACGAGTCATTTTTTAAATCATATGAGCAAAAAATATTACATTTTATTTGGAATGCTAAGCCAGACAAAATTAAACGTGCTTATTTATGTAATGAATATGAGTTTGGGGGGCTAAAATTATTAAATATTAAAGCTTTAAACCTCTTACTAAAAGCTTTACTCATACATAAGTTATATTAAAACCCAAAATGGTTCTCCAGTAGATTATTAAGAAAAGAAAATTGTCCTTTTACCTTTATACAGATTACAACTTCTAATTTCCAAGAAGCTGTAATTTTCTGTAATTGAAAATGACATTTTGTTTAAAGTAACGCCCTTTCTTAAACAAGCCATACAAAGCTGGTTACAATTTCAGTTTTATCCTCCAAAAAAGGTAGAACAAATATTACAACAAATGTTATGGTTCAACTCAAATATACTGATGAATAAAAACACATTCTTTATGGATAAAAAAAAAAAAAGTATTATATTTATTAATGATATTATGAATAAAAACGGTGTAGTTATGAGCAGGCATTCCCATATATTTTCAATAGCTGCTATTGAAAATATATGAGAATGTCTGCTCAATCCAAACTTACAACAAACTGATTGCAGCATTACCACAAACATGGAGGAGACAAGTGGAAAAGGGAGAAGGTAGCAAACTTGTTTGCCTGCCATAAATTAAAGACACAAATTGGCTGAAAGGAATTGGCATAAATAGAAAATATACCAGTTTCATTTGAGGCCAAAAATGTTGACAGCTGTGCCATACAGGTAGCAAAATAAATGGGAAGAGATTTAGATGTACCGATTCCACGGCACATGGTTTATGAACTGGTACAAAAAACAACACTTCGAGTTTTTCAATTTAAATTATTATACAAAATTCTTGCTACCAACAGAATGCTTTATATATGGGGCATACAACAATCTCAGCTCTATAGATTTTGCTGCGATGAGACAGAATCACTACATAATTTATTCTGGTATTGCCCCTATGTAGCTTGTTTCTGGTCACAGGTTCAGGAATGGTGAAGAAAATCACAACATTAATTTAAAATGAACCTTACAAATAGCAGTTTTGGGGCGATTTTGAATAAATAAATAACATAATAATACTCGTAGGAAAGGCTTTCATCTTTAGCTCCCAATCTGTGGATACTATAGAATTAGAAAGATTCAAAATGTATGTAAACATCACAGCACAATTGAAAAATATATGGCACATGGAAACCAAACGAGGGTGATAGGTGGGATGGGCTGAGAGTGGCTGAGGGGTGGGATTAAATAGCATTTTGTTTGGTAATGTATTATTGTTATATGATTGCTTTATATAAAAGTACCATATATGTAAAATGTGTATGAAAGATGTGTATGTAAAATGTATATGTAAAATGTATGTATACATAGCAGAAAAGCTGTACAAAAATATATATATATGTTTGTCTTCCTAAGAGGGGGGTGGAGGATGGGTTAACCAAACATAAAAAAATAAATAAAAAAAATGCCTAAACTTACCCTTAAACACTTTGAAATTTGACATTTGGAACATCTTTGAAGTTTGACATTTGAGAAACATGGATGAAGGTCTAATTCTGACGTGAGACTGTGAGAGCTTGTTGGATAAACATGTAGTAAACATGTAACAAACATATTCAAGTGTTTCCTAGACAGGCCTCTCTAGTTCTGTTGGCCCCTGCCTSAGCAAATCTGCCTTCAATTGGTGTCAAAGTTTCAATGCCAGAATCCCTGGATGTTGTTCAGCGGGCTAGGAAATAGAAGACGTCTAAGCTAAGTTCACTTATGCTGGCAGTAGCTTTAAAGCAGTTTTATGAACTGAGGAATAAAATCATCAACTGTGTGGAATATGGATGGATGGCCTTGTGGAAGTGCTGTGGCACAGCCAGCTCTGGCCTGGCATGCTGAACGCAGTGCGCTATGTGTGCATGTGCGTGTGTAACAGGCAAGGCTTTGATGTGTTCCTCTGTGGATCTGTCTAAATGTTTCTCATTTCATAACTCAGAGCTCTCT
>NW_019943114.1:51990-64323 GCF_002910315.2 Salvelinus sp. IW2-2015
GTGTGTGTGTGTGTGTGTGTGTGTGTGTGTGTGTGTGTGTGGTGGTGTGGTGTGTGTGTGGTGTGTGTGGTGTGTGTGTGGTGTGTGTGTGTGTGTGTGTGTGTGTGTGTGTGGTGTGTGTGTGTTGTGTGTGTGTGTGTGTGTGTGTGGTGTGTGTGTGTGTCCGTGCCTGGTTGGCAAGAACAGCTAGAGAAGAGACCTGAACAAAAGTTTCCATTCAGCAAAAACCAAAACTTGAGTCTGCGCACCACCACTCTGAGAGAAAGAGCGTACATGCCTGTATGTGTATGTAATAGTAGGTGTCCCTCTGTGTGTGTGCGTGTGTGTTTCTATTTCTGAGCATGTCAGGGCTACAATAGGTCAAATAACGGCCACACCTGTCTCTGTCTCTGTGTCAGGGGACCACTCCGCCACCAGGGGACTTGGGTAATGAGTGACATCACAAAAATACAGCTGCCACAGAGCCGAGACCATTACTGGACTCACGACCACTGACCCGCGCCAGAACTGACCACTGGTGCTCACACAGTGAGATGGTGCACCACTCACTACAGGCTTTAATGGGCTAATCCACCAGGACCCTAAACTACGATTACAGACACTAATCGCCTCGAATCCAATCACTATGGTAAAACCACTACTCACCTTTTTCTTCTCACGCTTGGTCAGAGAGGATGTGACTGCCACAAAACCCAAGCAGCACATAAATCCTGAGAGAGGGGGAGGGAAGAGAGAGAGAGGAGATAAAACAATGAGGGGGATAGAGAGGAGAGTGAAGAGGGTTTAGTAAACAGAAGCAGATATGATGACTTTCCTCACAGAGGATGTAATTATGGGATGCACTGTATATCCTCATATACTAAGACTATCAAAACGCCTCAATAGCTTCATAAACGATATAATTTAATAGTCAACACATACTTCTCTTCCTAACAGTCCAGAGCCTGTCTAGTAGCGTTTAATAAACGTTCTATCATGAGTAAAAGCACCGTGCGTAATGTTTCTTTCATTATAGGACATACTGTAAAACTAATTCTCAGCAGTTCAGTTGACATTCTTTCGAATGTTCCTGACCGTGCTATGTTAGAGGTTCACACCATGCGTCGTTTTTTCCCGGCCGCGCGTGTGAATTCAGGAATAACTGTTTTCTTTGACCTGGCGGTTCAGCAGCGGTTCAGCGTATACATCTCATCAATCTGACCGCGCCGAGAAGGCGCAAACAAACTAATGCGTCCAAACATCAGCCGTGTTGTTCCTCCCACCTGTCCACACCCTGTGGCTTTAAACACACAAGCCCACACCAAACGCAATCACTCGCAATCCCAACTCATCATGTACATTTGTTTCAATAGTTTGAGACTGAGAGGAGGGGCCTGCGGCTTTGGTGTTGGTTTATGTTGTCAAATGATTATAGGTTCCTTTAAAGTGCTTTATATAGCTAGAAACTCAGGACGCGGACGCATGGCGCACTGGGCTAAAGTAATCATTTGAGATGCACCAACACAATTATTGTGTGAACTGTGAAGACACACCACAATCCATAACATCACCGCAATCACAAATCCGCAGGCCACATGTGACCGCGCTGTGACTGGTGCAGTTTTTCCAATGTGTGTACCGCCACCGTCTCCCCTCGGACTGAAACCCTCCCCACAGTCCCCAGGCCCACACTAGACTAAACAATTATCCCAAAACCACAGACAAAAGGTCCCGCACAGCCTGACACAAACAGATCCGCTCAGCCTGAACTACGACCCCCTACCCGTGGTCCACGTTTCTCTTTACAGTGGCACATTGAGAATAAAAACGGAGAGAGAGAGCGAGAGAGGGTGGACAGGGAGGGAGATGGGAACTGTTATAAATCTGCCCAGACATAGTGAGTTTTAAACCTCAACCCCAGCCCGAGGGAAAATTCATTCTACATATCGTGCCCATGCAACGCAACACATGGCGTGTACGCTTCACCTAATATGCTATAGCACACACGGGATCTTTATTCACAACAGTTGACTTTTCAACAGTTTTAAATGCGTGTAGATAACATATATACTTACTGTACACTACTACACTTACTGTAGGCTACATCGCCACTGAAATACAATTTGTTAGAAACCTTTCGCACACATGAAAGCGTGGAGCAGCTTTATCGTGCAGTAGAGTCCCCCCAATTTACCTGCACAGAAACATGAGACGCATCTCTCGGTGGCCTCGCCCTGAAGTATTCCCCCTCCGGTAACGACTTTCTGACCACGTATATGTGTTTTTGTTGATTCCCCGGGGGTGAGTTATTATCCGTTCCTTTCGTGATAGTCAGAACAATCGTTGTGTCTTCTGTGTGGTTGTGGGAGGGTTCCTTCGCGTGCTCTCTCTCTCGGTCCCCCTCGTTCTGTCACACTCACCCACTCTCCCTGGATTCGGATCGGAAAGGGTTCAGAGTTTTTTTTTCTCTCGTTCACACCGACAACTTTTTTTGTCCTTGTTTTAAACTGGTGTGACGTCTGGCAGCCGGGGGCCTGAAGGGGAGAAAAAGAGCGATACAAAATGAAAATTACAACAACTCTCTCTCTATCGTTCCCTCTTCTCTCCCTTCCATATCACACACGCACACACCAAACTGCGGGCACCACTCTGACTAATCTATAATTGAGTAACCGAGAGCCGCTTTCTCTGAGTTGCACAACAACCCTCTATAAGAATGTTCTATTGTACAGACTTGTTCTGATCACTAATAATCATCAACTCATTGTTGACAACTGCTCAGGGAGCTCAGGTCCGCAATCTGGATCCCTGCACAGTTTCAATGAAGATCTTGATCACTTTTCTAGCCTCTCTGGACTAAAACTTAATTATGACAAGTGTACCATAGTACATATTGGATCGTTAAAAGACACAGTGTTTACACTACCTTGTAGTTTACCAATAAAATGGGCGGATGGTGAATTAGACATACTTCGTATTCACAACTCCAAAAATATAAATGAACTTACCACAATCAATTTCAATAAAAAGATAGCAAAAATAGATAAGATTCTGCAACCATGGAGAGGTAAACACTTGTCTATTTATGGAAAAATCACATTGATTAACTCTTTGGTCCTATCACAGTTTACTTACTTACGAATGGCGCTGCCTACTCCAGACGAGTCGTTTTTTAAATCATATGAGCAAAAAATATAACATTTTATTTGGAATGCTAAGCCAGACAAAATTAAATGTGCTTATGTATATAATTAATATGAGTTTGGGGGGCTAAAATTATTAAATATTAAAGCTTTAAACCTCTCACTAAAAGCTTTACTCATACATAAGTTATATTAAAACCCAAAATGGTTCTCCAGTAGATTATTAAGAAAGGTTCATCCTTTGTTCAAAAATTGCCTTTTTTCCTTTATACAGATTACAACTTCTTATTTCCAAAAAGCTGTCATTTTCTGTAATTGAAAATTACATTTTGTTTAAAGTATCGCCCTTTCTTAAACAAGCCATACAAAGCTGGTTACAATTTCAGTTTTATCCTCCAGAAAAGATAGAACAAATATTACAACAAATGTTATGGTTAAACTCTAATATACTGATGAATAAAAACACATTCTTTATGGATTTTTTTGGGGGGGAATGTTTGCTCAATCCAAACTTACAACCAACTGATTGCAGCATTACCACAAATATGGAGGAGGCAAGTGGAAAAGGGAGAAGGTAGGAAACTTGTTTGCTTGCCATAAATTAAAGATACAAATTGGCTGAAAGGAACTGGCCTAAATAGAAAATTTACCAGTTTCATTTGAGAACAAAAATGTTGACAGCTGTGCCTAACAGGTAGCAAAATAAATGGGAAGAGATTTAGATGTACCGATTCCACGGCACATGGTTTATGAACTGGTACAAAAAACAACACTTCAAGTTTTTCAATTTAAATTATAATTTATTCTGGTATTGCCCCTATGTAGCTTGTTTCTGGTCACAGGTTCAGGAATGGTGAAGAAAATCACAACATTCATTTAAAATTAACCTTACAAATAGCAGTTTTGGGCGATTTTGAATCAATAAATAACATAATTGTAACGTCCTGACCAGAGTTATTATGTGTTTTGCTTGTTTAGTGTTGGTCAGGACGTGAGCTGGGTGGGAATTCTATGTTGTGTGTCTAGTTTGTCTGTTTCTGTGTCCAGCCTAATATGGTTCTCAATCAGAGGCAGCTGGTAATCGTTGTCCCTGATTGAGAATCATATATAGGAGGCTTGTTTGGTGTTGGGATTTTGTGGGTGATTGTTTCCTGTCTCTGTGTTTGTGTTCTGCACCAGATAGGACTGTCTCGGCTTTCACGTTTGTTGTTTTTGTATTGTTGTAAGTGTTCACCGTTTATTGTCCAATTAAACATGTTGAACACTAACCGCGCTGCATTTTGGTCCTCTCCTTCAGCCCAGGAAGAAAGTCGTTACAATAATAATACTCGTAGGAAAGGCTTTCATCTTTAGCTCACAATCTGTGGATACTATAGAATTAGAAAGATTCAAAATGTATGTAAAACATCACAGCACAATTAAAAAATATATGGCACATGGAAACCAAACGAGGGTGATAGGTGGGATGGGCTGAGAGTGGCTGAGGGGTGGGATTAAAGATATTTTTGTTTGGTAATGTATTATTGTTATATGATTGCTTTATATAAAAGTACCATGTACCGTGGGGAGAACAAGTATTTGATACACTGCAGATTTTGCAGGTTTTCAAACTTACAAAGCTTACAAAACTTSAACTGTGAGAGACGGAATCTAAAACAAAAATCCAGAAAATCACATTGTATGATTTTTAAGTAATTCATTTGCATTTTATTGCATGACATAAGTATTTGATCACCTACCAACCAGTAAGAATTTTGGCTCTCACAGACCTGTTAGTTTTTCTTTAAGAAGCCCTCCTGTTCTCCACTCATTACCTGTATTAACTGCACTTGTTTGAACTCGTTACCTGTATAAAAGACACCTGTCCACACACTCAATCAAACAGACTCCAACCTTTCCACAATGGCCAAGACCAGAGAGCTGTGTAAGGACATCAGGGATAACATTGTAGACCTGCACAAGGCTGGGATGGGCTACAGGACAATAGGCAACCAGCTTGGTGAGAAGGCAACAACAGTTGGCGCAATTATTAGAAAATGGAAGAAGTTCAAGATGACGGTCAATCACCCTCGGTCGGGGGCTCCATGCAAGATCTCACCTCGTGGGGCATCAATGATCATGAGGAAGGTGAGGTCAGCCCAGAACTACACAGCAGGACCTGGTCAATGACCTGAAGAGAGCTGGGACCACAGTCTCAAAGAAAACCATAGGACACTCTACGCGTCATGGATTAAAATCGCTGCAGCACACGCAAGGTCCCCCCTGCTCAAGTCAGCGCATGTTCCAGGCCCAGTCTTGAAATTAGCGATTGAATCAGACCATCTGCGAGTTTGATCACAGAGAGGAATGGGAGGAATGTCATGTGGTCTGATGATTGACAAAAATGAGCTTATTTGGTCTAAACTCCACTCGCCGTGTTTGGAGGAAGAAAGAAGGATGTAGTACAACCGCCAAAAGAACCACCATCCCAAAACCTGTTGACAGCATGGAGGTGGAAAACATCTATTCTATTGGGGATTCGCTTTTACTTGCAAAGGGTGGATATTCAGGACGGGATGCTGCATCCAGTATTGAAGGGGAGGAATGGATGCGGGCCCATTGTTATCGCGAGATCTTTGGGCCAACAACCTCCTTGCCCTGCAGTATAAGGGAAAGCATTAGCACGATGGGTCCCGTCGGCTGGGTCCACTTCTAGACATCGACAACTGTCCCTTGTAAAGAACTCACCAGCCGCGGCAACTATGGAGTGAGCTCCTAAGTATGCATCTCTTAGTGTCCTGTATAGGAGAGAAGGGCTAGGGCCAAAATCCCTGCTGCAGTGTGTAGCAAACTGGTCAAAGAACTACAGGAAACGTACGATTCTCTGTAATTGCAAACAAAGTTTTTCTGTACAAATATTAAGTTCTGGTTGTCTGATATATCAAATACTTATGTCATTGCAATAAAATGCAAATTAATTACCTTAAAAATCAGATACAATTGTGATTTTCTGGATTTTTGTTTTAGATTCGTCTCCACAGTTGAAGTGTACCTATGATTAAAAAAATTACAGACCTCTACATGCTTTGTAAGTAGGAAAACGCTGCAAAATCGCGTGGTGTCAATACTTGTTCTCCCCACTGTATGTAAAAATGTGTATGAAAAATGTGTATGTAAAATGTATATGTAAAATGTATTATACTAGCAGAAAAGCTTACAAAAAATATATATATGTTTGTCTTCCTAAGAGGGGGGTGGAGGATGGGTTAATAAAAACATTTAAATAAAAATAAACTTACCCTTAAACACTTTGAAATTTGATTTTGGAACATCTTTGAAGTTTGACTTGAGAAACATGGATGAAGTCTAATTCTGACGTGAGACTGTGAGAGCTTGTTGGATAAACATGTTAGTAAACATGTAACAAACATATTCAAGTGTTTCCTAGACAGGCCTCTCTAGTCTGTTGGCCCTGCCTCAGCAAATCTGCCTTCAATTGGTGTCAAAGTTTCAATGCCAGAATCCCTGGATGTTGTTCAGCGGGCTAGAAATAGAAGACGTCTAAGCTAAGTTCACTTATGCTGGCAGTAGCTTTAAAGCAGTTTTATGAACTGAGGAATAAAATCATCAACTGTGTGGAATATGGATGGATGGCCTTGTGGAAGTGCTGTGCACAGCCAGCTCTGGCCTGGCATGCTGAACGCAGTGCGCGTATGTGTGCATGTGCGTGTGTAACAGGCAAGGCTTTGATGTGTTCCTCTGTGGATCTGTTTAAATGTTTCTCATTTCATAACTCAGAGCTCTCTGTGTGTGTGTGTGTGTGTGTTGTGTGTGTGTGTGTGTGTGTGTGTGGTGTGTGTGTGTGTGTGTGTGGTGTGTGTGTGTGTGTGTGTGTGTGTGTGTGTGTGTGTGTGTGTTGTGTGTGTGTGTGTGTGTGTGTGTGTGTGTGTGGTGGTGTGTGTGTGTGAGTTCCGTGCCTGGTTGACAAACAGCTAGAGAAAGACCTGAACAAAAGTTTCCATCAGCAAAAACCAGAACATGAGTCTGCGCACCACCACTCTGAGAGAAAGAGCGTACATGCCTGTATGTGTATGTAATAGTAGGTATATGGACATAGAATGTGTATGTGTGTGTGTGTGTGTGTGTGTGTGTGTGTGTGTGTGTGTGTGTGTGTGTGTGTGTGTGTGTGTGTGTGTGTGCGTGCGTGTGCGTGCGTGCGTGCGTGCGTGCGTGCGTGCGTGCGTGCGTGCGTGCGTGCGTGCGTGCGTGCGTGCGTGCGCGTGCGTGCTGGTGTGTTTTATTTCTGAGCATGTCCAGGTCTACAATAGGTCAAATAACGGCCACCCTGTCTCTGTCTCTGTGTCAGAGGACCACTCCGCACCAGGGGACTTGGGTAATGAGTGACATCACAAAAACACAGCTACCACAGAGCCGAGACCATTACTGACTCACGACCACTGACCCGGCGCCAGAACTGACCACTGGTGCTCACACAGTGAGATGGTGCACCACTCACTACAGGCTTTCATGGGCTAATCCACCAGGACCCTAAACTACGATTACAGACACTAATCGCCTCGAATCACCATCACTATGGTAAAACCACTACTCACCTTTTTCTTCTCAGCCTTGGTCAGAGAGGATGTGACTGCCACAAAACCCKACAGCACATAAATCCTGAGAGAGGGAGAGGGAAGAGAGAGAGAGAGGAGATAAAATGATGAGGGGGATAGAGAGGAAGAGTGAAGAGGGGTTTAGTAAACAGAAGCAGATATGATGACTTTCCTAACAGAGGATGTATTATGGGGATGCACTGTATATCCTCATATACTAAGACTATCAAAACGCCTCAGTAGCTTCATAAACGATATCATTTAATAGTCAACACATACTTCTCTTTCCCTAACAGTCCAGAGCCTGTCTAGTAGCTGTTTAATAAACGTTCTATCATGAGTAAAAGCACCGTGCGTAATGTTTCTTTCATTATAGGACATACTGTAAAACMAARTCTCAGCAGTTCAGTTGACATTCTTTCGAATGTTCCTGACCMTGCTATGTTAGAGGTMCACACRATGKGTCGTTTTTTCCCGGCGCCGCGTGTGAATTCAGGAATAACTGTTTCTTTGACCTGGCGGTTCAGCAGCYGTTCAGCGGTATACATCTCAATCAATCTGACCGCGCCGAGAAGGCGCAAACAAACTAATGCYTCCAAACATCAGCCGTGTTGTTCCTCCCACCTGTCCACACCCTGTGGCTTTAAACACACAAGCCCACATCCAAACGCAATCACTCGCAATCCCAACTCATCATGTACATTTGTTTCAATAGTTTGAGACTTGGAGAGAGGGGCCTGCGGCTTTGGTGTTGGTTTATGTTGGTCACATGATTATAGGTTCCTTTAAAGTGCTTTTATATAGCRASAAACTCAGGACGSGGACGCATGCGCACTGGGCTAAAGTAGATKATTTGAGATGCACCAACACAATTATTGTGTGAACTGTGAAGACACACCACAATCCCATAACATCACCGCAATCACAAATCCGCAGGCCACATGTGACCGCTGTGACTGGTGCAGTTTRTCCAATGTGTGTACKGCCYCCGTCTCCCCTCGGACTGAAACCCTCCCCACAGTCCCCAGGCCCACACTAGACTAAACAATTATCCCAAAACCACAGACAAAGGTCCCGCACAGCCTGACACAACAGATCCGCTCAGCCTGAACTAACGACCCCCTACCCGRGTCCACGTTTCTCTTTACAGTGGCACATTGTAGAATAWAAACGGAGAGAGAGAGCGAGAGAGGGTGGACAGGGAGGGAGAGTGGGAACTGTTACTAAATCTGCCCAGACATAGTGAGTTTTAACCTCAACCCCAGCCCGAGGGAAAATTCKTTCTACATATCGTGCCCATGCAACGCAACACATGCGCGTGTACGCTTCACCTATATGCTATAGCACACACGGGATCTTTATTCACAACAGTTGACTTTTCAACAGTTTTAAATGCGTGTAGATAACATATACTTACTGTACACTACTACACTTACTGTAGGCTACATCGCCACTGAAATACAATTTGGTTAGAAACCTTTCGCACACATGAAAGCGTGGAGCAGCTTATCGGTCAGTAGAGTCCCCCCAATTTACCTGCACAGAAACKTGAGACGCATTCTCTCGGTGGCCTCGCCCTGAAGTATTCCCCCTCCGGTAACGACTTTCTGACCACCGTATATGWGTTTTTGTTGATTCCCGGGGTGAGTTATTATCCGTTCCTTTCGGTGATAGTCAGAACAATCGTTGTGTCTTCTGTGTGGTTGTGAGAGAGGGTTCCTTCGCGTGCTCTCTCTCTCGGTCCCCCTCGTTCTGTCACACTCACCCACTCCTCCCTGGATTCGGATCGGGGAAGGGTTTCAGAGTTTTTTTTCTCTCGTTCACCCGACAACTTTTTTTGTCCTTGTTTTAAACTGGTGTGACGTCTGGCAGCCGGGGGGCCTGAAGGGGAGAAAAAGAGCGATACAAAATGAACAGATTACACAACTCTCTCTCTTATCGTTCCCTCTCTCTCTCCCTTCCATATCACACACGCACACACCAAACTGCGGGCACCACTCTGACTAATCTATAATTGAGTAACCGAGAGCCGKTTTCTGAGTTGCACAACAACCCTCTATAAGAATGTTCTATTGTACAGACTTGTTCTGATCACTAATAATCATCAACTCATTGTTGACAACTGCTCAGGGAGCTCAGTTGGCAGCGCTGACAGTAGCACCKCGTGGCGCGCACGCAACCCCCTTATTGTTTTAGAGCCAATAAATTAAATTAAAACAATTCAAGACTATTGTTTTACAACATTGACTATAAAACGTAGGTCTATTGGAACTAGGGGGGCTGAATCCTTCCACAGAACTGTATCAATCATGCAAATATCTTATGAGAATAATCGACAGACCAAACAGACACACCCGCATAGTTTATTGTTATTAACTTCTGAAATGTCCGTCTTTGTGGATGTTTTAGTTCTGATGTGTTTGTTATTGGCATGCATCGGTCCCAACCCGTTTTTATAACCGGTTTAATCAAGAATAGAAGCGACATGGTACAGCGCGCGAGCGTTCCCGAGGGAAGCCATTGACCGCYGTGCGTTCCAAATCTGGAGGGGCGATAATAAAAGTGGACCCAAAGCGCAGCGCGCGCGGTACCACATCAGAGAGAGAGAGTGGCGGGGGAGCGGTTGAGGAGCAGAGGGGTGGCGATGATTTTCGGGTCAAAAGCATAACTGGAACTGGCGCGGCACTAAGTTTAGTGACATTATTTGTTTGTCTGCAAACACCGATAAGACTGGCTTGAGTGAATAGTCACTGCCTCCGGCTGCGTTTGCCACAGGTTTATATACAGGAGAGAGAGAGAGAGAGAAGAGAGCGAGAGAGAGAGAGAGAGAGAAGAGAGAGAGAGAGAGATGAGAGAGCAAGAAGAGAGAGAGAGGAGAGAGAGAGAGAGAGAGGAGAGAGAGAGAGAGAGAGAGAGAGAGAGAGAGAGAAGAGAGAGATGAGAGAGAGAGAGAGAGAGAGAGAGAGAGAGAGAGGAGAGAGAGAGAGAGAGAGAGAGAAGAAGAGAGAGAGGAGAGAGAGAGAGAGAAGAGAGAGAAGAGGAGAGAGAGAAGGAGAGAGAGAGAGAGAGAGAGAGAGAGAGAGAGAGAGAAGAGAAGAGAGAGAGCGAGAGAGACGAGAGAGGAGAGAAGAGAGAGAGAGAGAGAGAGAGAGAGAGAAGGGAGAAGAGAGAGAGATGAGAGAGAGAGAAGAGAGGAGAGAGAGAGAGAGAGAGAGAGAGAGAGAGAGAGAGAGAGAGAGAGAGAGAGAGAGAGAGAGAGAGAGAGAGAGAGATGTATGGGTATGTATGATCTAACACAGAGCTACTGGTCTCAGAGGACAGTGTGCTTTTCTTGGCCAGCAGAAACACAACATGACTACAGTACAGAGATGGTGATGGAGATTAGCTACATCAAACACTGCTCTAAACCAATCTAAAGCCTGCACCACATTATACAACTGGCTTTTGATTACATCTGTCACACTAACATTCTGTTGTATGAAATGATGAGGATAAACACACACACACACAGTATCACAGGATGTAGCCTATACTGTAACTAACTACACTGTATTAGAGAGTGTGTGAAAGACCTGCTGTCGTATTGATACTCAACAGAACTGATCCATTATCAAAGAGTAACAACAGGTTGTGTGTGTGGTCACCGTGGTAATCTCTCCAGTGCTGTGTGCCCTTCTCCATCGCTCTCCCTTTCTTTCTTGTTCTCTCTCTCTCTTGACCCTCCTGACCCTTTCTCCCTTTTTCTATATTCCTCTGGATTATTCAATTCAATTCAATTCAATTGACTTTATTGACATGGCAAGTTCATTATTACTTAAATTGTCAAAGTATACATATCGAAAAATAAAAATCAAATATATATATACAAAATATATATATATTTATATATAAATAAATGGTGGGACCAACAGTAATAATAATAGTAGTAGTGGACATGGGATTACCATTAACAACAACTACAACAACAATATTAATCAGAACAACAATACATTAAAGCAATGGTAGTAGACCAGTGTCAATATGACTTGAGAAGACACATGACCTGGTATGAAAGACAAAACAAAACTAAGCTAAATGGGAAATATTGTCAACATTACTTTGCATTTTTCACTGGCTGTCCCTTATTCTCTCTCTTCTCTATTTCTCTCCATCCCTCTTCCTGTATCTSAGAGGCAGTAACCAGAGTGTGGGACCTGTTGGACACGCACAGCCAACCACACAGCCCTGATTAGCAAGCAATCACCATATCACACAAGAGGGGGTGTGTGTGTGCTGTATATAACTGTAGATCTGTTATTTGTCTCGGGTGGCTGTAGTGAGTAATAGCACTGTGGTCTGGGGCAGTTCCACCCCAGGGGAACAATAACCCCCTCGCCCTAACTACCCTCTAACTACCTCTGCACCCCTTTGCTACCTCACACACCAACCCACACACATAGACACTACACACCTCGGGCATTCTTACTCTGGCCACATATGAATGGAATTGCGGTCGTTCCATATCATAACACTTTGAGGACGTATAGTATCATACGTTTTAACCAGTCATATAATAGCATATGAAGCATAGAAGGACATTCTGACGTGGTTTGGTTGGGCTAGGACATTCTGACGTGGTT
>NW_019943114.1:65179-77762 GCF_002910315.2 Salvelinus sp. IW2-2015
CCCTTGACCTTTCATTGCAGAGGTGCTGCGTTTATGAGTTTTTTGAGAAGACAGCGAGAGAGAGAGAAGAGAACATTAAATGTATCCATCTCTTCGTTTGTAACTTTTTGTGAGTGTAATGTTCTACTGTACATTTTTACTGTTTTATTATGTCACTTCTTTGTTTAATTATCTATTCCAATTCGCTTTGGACAAATGTAAACATGTTTCCCTCAAGTTCATAAATGCCCTGGAGTTGAAATTGAGCGAGAGAGAGAGAGAGAGAAGAGAGAGAGAGAGAGAGAAGAGGGAGAGAGAAGAGAGAGAGAGAGAGAGAGAGAGAGAGAGAGAGAGAGAGAGAGAGATGAGAGAGAGAGAGAGAGAGGAAGGAGAGAGAGAGAGAGAGAGAGAGAGAGAGAGAGAGAGAGAGAGAAGAAGCTCAAGGTCTAGATCAGGCAGCCCATATCAACAGGCATGAGATCTTATATTAAACCTTTACCCAGGGAAGCGACCTAATACTAATCCTACACACACAGAGAAGGGTAACATGAAATTAGAGAGAAAACAGGGGCCCAACGTATAGGTGCAGGCAGAAGGGGTTAAAAGAGGGGGAGACACGTGACAAAGCAGGGGTAGAGAAAGAATCTGAATGAACAGAGCGAGAGAGAGAGAAGCATTCTATTCATCAAAAAGAAGATCAACATTTGAAATAGCATTAGGATTGGCAAAAAATCTTGAACAGTTATAGAACGCTTTGCCCTTTATGTTTTGTGAGCTGGGTCCGCTCACCAACCAAGATTTCACAAATGGGAAAGACACATTTGAGACTCTGCCCATGTAGTAATTCCATGCCAAAAAAACCTGGATGTGTAACATGGAAAAAGCGGAAAAAGAAAGAGAGGTAATGGTCAGATGGAGTCAATATTTGTTCCATTCCAGAGGCATCTTATAGATGGACAGATCAAAAGAGGAGGACTGTGTATTCTTATCAGAGTGGGAAAAGAGGAAGGAAAGAATAGCTGAGTTCCTGAACAGGGAAGGGAGGGAGGGAGGGAGGGAGGGAGGAGGGAGGGAGGGGGAGGGAGGGAGGGAGGGAGGGAGGAGGAGGGAGGAGGGGAGGGAGGGAGGAGGAGGGAGGAGGGAGGAGTGGGCCATATGAAATGGGTGGTCTTTTGGCAGGTGAGAAAAGGCTAGGAGGGGAGTAGTGTATATCACAGGAAGTTGGTGGCATCTTAATTGGGAGGACGGGCTGTGTTAAATGGCTGGAGCGGAATCGGTGGAATGGTATGAAATACATGTGTTTGATACCATTTAATTGGCTCGTTCCAGACATTATTATGAGCTGTCCCCACTCAGCAGCCTCCTGTGGTTCCACTCTCTCTGTCTGTCTCACATAAAACATTAACTCCACATTAACTCTCACACCCACCAAGGGGATTTGCATGGGAAGATCTCAAAACTCCAGCTACAGGGTTGGTTGGGCTAGGACATTCTGATGTGGTTTGGTTGGGCTAGGACATTCTGATGTGGTTTGGTTGGGCTAGGACATTCTGATGTGGTTTGGTTGGCTCGAAGGACATAGTGGGAAGTTCACTGTGAAGCGTTGACAGACCACTAGTCAGATCAGTCTCCAAAACTGTTTCCCACTTTCTCTCTTTCTCTGCTCTGTCCCCCTCCCTCCCCTTCTCAAAAATGTCCCCCCTCTTTAGGTCGATGTCACACATTTCCATCTAATATATTCTGTAGCATTCATACAAGCACTTGTACACACACTGATCACTTACTCCTGTTTTTACCTCCAACAAATGTGGTTATATTATGTCAAAGGTTAAATATGCAGGTGCAAGTGTGTGCAGGTGTGTTATTTGTGCAGGTCTGTGTTATTTTGTCTTCTCTCACTATTCTGTCCCTCTAATCGCACATAAATCTCCAGTGTCTCCAGCCACGAGTGTGATTTGGATAGCGACATGAGAAATATCAGATGTCAGAACACGAGGGCTTTCCACACAGGTTGGCACCAGCTCACACAGCAGAATTCAAAACCGATGGCCGCTCTCCTCTCACTCTCCAGTTCTATCTCTCATTCTCTCTCTCGCTCCTTAACCCTCCACTTCGCTCTTTCTGTCTCTTTCATAAAGCCGGAATTTACCTCCAGCTAGCTGCTTCGAGAGGAGTCATACAGTAAATATTTATAAAGAGGCAGAAAGCAGGTTTATTCTCGTCGTCTCCTAAACTAGTCCAAGCCTCCTCGCCTCCTCACCTTCCTCTGAACTGAGAAGAGAACTCYCTCTCCCTCTTGGCATCATCTCACCACGCTGGGGAGAGAAAATAAACCAAACGCCTCTCTCACAGGGTGGTTGGAAAGAAGAGACAGGCGGGCCGACGGACACACACACACTCTTTTCAACTTCGATCCTTGCTCCTGTCAAATCATTATTTATTTCCATCTCTCCTCCTCCTCCTCTCTCTCTCTCTCTCTGCTGAGAAGAGGATAGGAAATCAGGTCAGCTGTGTGTTGTTGAACATAGCAGACATATTTGAGAGCAAAGTGAAGCCAGAGCTAGAACTGTACCTTACTGTACCGAGGTGTGTGTGTGTGTTTGTGTGTGTGGGTGCATCCATTAATGGCTATATGCAGGGCCTCTCCAGACCTGGCACTTTCATTGGGTTTGTGTGTGTGCAAGCGTAAATATGTGTGTGTGTGTGTGTGTATGCCTCCATGGGCATGAAACCTTCACAGATCATGTGTGTTTGTGTGTGTGTGTGAGAGTGTGTGAGGGTGCATCCATTACTGGCTACAGTGGCTTGCGAAAGTATTCGCCCCCCATGGAATTTTTCCTATTTTGTTGCCTTACAGCCTGGAATTAAAATACATTTTTACATACAGAACATTTTTGTTTGTATTATTTGATTTGAAGATGCAAAATATTTTTTATTGTGAAACAAACAAGAAATAAGACAAAAAAACTGAAAACTTGAGCATGCATAACTATTCACCCCCCCAAAGGCAATACTTTGTAGAGCCACCTTTTGCAGCAATTACAGCTGCAAGTCTCTTGGGGTATGTCTCTAAGCTTGACACATCTAGCCACTGGGATTTTTGCCCATTCTTCAAGGCAAAGCTGCCCCAGCTCCTTCAAGTTGGATGGGTTCCGCTGGTGTACATCAATCTTTAAGTCATACCACAGATTCTCAATTGGATTGAGGTCTGGGCTTTGACTAGGCCATTCCAAGACATTTAAATGTTTCCCCTTAAACCACTCGAGTGTTGCTTTAGCAGTATGCTTTGGGTCATTGTCCTGCTGGAAGGTGAACCTCCGTCCCAGTCTCAAATCTCTGGAAGATTGAAACAGGTTTCCCTCAAGAATTTCCCTGTATTTAGCGCCATTCATAATTTCTTAAATTCTGACCAGTTTCTCAGTCCCTGCCGAAAAAAAAAAAACATCCTCACAGCATGATGCTGCCACCACCATGCTTCACTGTGGGGATGGTGTTCTCGGGCGATGAGAGGTGTTGGGTTTGCGCGTTTTCCTTGATGGCCAAAAAGCTACATTTTAGTCTCATCTGACCAGAGTGCCTTCTTCCATATGTTTGGGGTGTCTCCCACATGCCTTTTGGTGAACATCAAACGTGTTTGCTTATTTTTTTCTTTAAGCAATGGCTTTTTTCTGGCCACTCTTCCGTAAATCCCAGCTCTGTGGAGCGTACAGCTTAAAGTGGTCCTATGGACAGCTACTCCAGTCTCTGCTGTGGAGCTTTGCAGCTCTTTCAGGGTTATCTTTGGTCTCTTTGTTGCCTCTCTGATTAATGCCCTCCTTGCCTGGTCTGTGAGTTTTGGTGGGCTGCCCTCTCTTGGCAGGTTTGTTGTGGTGCCATATTCTTTCCATTTTTTTTATAATAGATTTAATGGTGCTCCGTGGGATGTTCAAAGTTTCAGATATTTTTTTATAACCCAACCCTGATCTGTACTTCTCCACAACTTTGTCTCTGATCTGTTTGGAGAGCTCCTTGGTCTTAATGGTGTCACTTGCTTGGTGGTACCCCTTGCTTAGTGGTGTTGCAGACTCTGGGGCCTTTCAGAACAGGTGTATATATACTGAGATCATGTGACAGATCATGTGACACTTAAATAAAGTCCACCTGTGTGCAATCTAACTAATTATGTGACTTCTGAAGGTAATTGGTTGCACCAGATCTTATTTAGGGGCTTCATAGCAAAGGGGGTGAATACATATGCATGCACCACTTTTCCGTGCTAGATTTTTTTTTAAACAAGTTATTTTTTTCCTTTCACTTCACCAATTTGGACTATTTTGTTTATGTCCATTACATGAAATCCAAATAAAAATAAATTAAAATTATAGGTTGTAATGAAACAAAATAGGAAAAATGCCAAGGGGGTGAATACTTTTGCAAGGCACTGTATATGCAGGGCCAGATGTAAACAGCTCTAGTGAAAGGTGTGAAGTCCACACAGGAGGATTAGAGAGACAAACCAGCTGACTGGGAGAGACGACTGGATCAAATAAAGACTTATGAAAAACCTCCTCAACTACTAGATCAGGACAGAAGTTGGGAAATATTGGGGGGGGGGGGGGGTGTAGAGGGGAGTTGGCTTCTATGTTGTGTGTCTAGTGATCAGTGCGGGTGGGCCCATGGTTTTGGTGTATATCCAGCAGAATCCTTACAGCTGATTTATTCCCCCAGTCTGTTTCTCAATGAGGAACTCATTTCAAGGGACTGAAGCTGGTCAACTGGAGCGTGTAACAGTGAGCTATACCGCTCCAACTAAGTGTTTGTGTGTGTCTTCCATCCACCACACACACACCCGTCAGAAATAATAATAATATTCCCTTCACTAATTGGCTTGTCCCTATCCAAACATTACCAGCAAACCCACACCCACACGAGAGAGAGAAGAGAGCGAGAGAGAGGGCTCTAGACTGCTAGGTTGTTGTCACTGTTTGCTGCAAAGTTATTGTTATTGTTTTCAGTGGCTGGACTCTCAGTCCACCTGGCAGCAAACTCTCTCTCTCCCTCTCACACACACACTATTGCATTTCTATCCCCGTGAGGATCAAATAATTGATTCCCATCCAATATCCTATCCCTAAATCTAACATTAACCTTAATTCTATCCCTAATTGTAACCCTAAACCTAACCCCTAAGCCTAAAATAGTATTTTTCCTCAGAGGGCCAGCAAAATGGGGACTGGCAAAATGAATTTTCCTTGTTTTACTATCCTTGCGAGGACTTCTGCTGCTCACAAGGATAGTTAAACATACATACACACAATACAGGAAGGTTCTTTRTACAGAGGTGGAGGGGAAAGGGAGTCCAGGCACAGGGGTCTATTTTCAGGTCCCCGTCCCACCAATCATTGTCTGACAGGTTCTCAGTGAAACCAGCAGAACAGAACAATACCACCATGAGGACGTCACACCACCGTTCTGTTTGACTTCCTCTGGTCACGGTCACCCTGCCTCCCGGCCTCCCTCCCACAGAAAGGATGACCTGAAACTGGAGTGTGTTCCATATGGCACCCTATTCCCTTTATAGTGTACTACTTTAGACCAGAACCCACCGGGCTGTGAACTACATAGGGAATAGTGTGCCATTTGGGACAGGTCAAAGGGAACATGGTGCAATTTGGGACAGGTCAAAGGGAACATGGTGCAATTTGGGACAGGTTACATGGAACATGGTGCCATTTGGGACAGGTCAAATGGAACATGGTGCCATTTGGGACAGGTCAAAGGGAACATGGTGCCATTTGGGACATATCAAAGGGAACATGGTGCCATTTGGGACAAGCCGGAGGGAACATGGTGCCATTTGGGACAGGTCAAAGGGAACATGGTGCCATTTGGGACAAGTCGGAGGGAACATGGTGCCATTTGGGACAAGCCAGAGGGAACATGGTGCCATTTGGGACAGGTCATGGAACATGGTGCATTTGGGACAATCGGAGTGAGCATGGTGCCATTTGGGACAGGTCAAAGGGAATATGGTGCATTTGGGACAGGTCAAAGGGATAGGGTGCCATTTGGGACAGGTCAAAGGAACATGGTGCCATTTGGAACAAGTCAAAAAGGGAATAGGGTGCCATTTGGGACATGTCGAATGGAATAGGGTGCCATTTGGGACATGTCGAATGGAATAGGGTGCCATTTGGAATGCCTCCTGGGTCATTTATGTACCTGCCTGGACTTGTAGGCTACCTACTATATATATATATATAAACTACCCCCTAAACAAATTATTTAATTTCATCCTCCTATAGCCTTATTGACATGTTACATTGTAGCCTATAGGCAGTCCTAGGACTGGAGATCGTGATCTATACCTCCCTCAGCAGCTCCCTTTGTTATTGTCTTTAACGTCAAAAGGTCCGCCTCTCTTTCTGCCCCCAACCCACCTCTCTCTCAACCCCCTGGCTAAAAATAATTTCAGAATGAACTCTGTGCGACTCGAACTGTCAAATGAAGGATTGTTTTGTGTGTTCAGAGAAAGCAACTAGAGAGTACAGTGAGAGAAAGAGTAGGGAGAAAGAGATTAGAGKGAGAGAGATAGGGGGAAGGAATGCTGTAAGGAGGGGAGTGACCGACTGATGGGCTTGTAGTTATCAGTAACTAATGGTTTTGGGAATGTTCACTGATACTAATGGTCCATGTCACCACTCTGGATCTACTGTGGAACACTAACCGGACCAAACAACTCCCCGACTTTAATCATTTCAGAGAAAGGAAGTCATTCAAGAGGGGGACAAGGAATATAAGGCATTTATCCTGCGTATTGGATATAAGCTTCATTCTTTGGCCTGTTCTAKATCGCCTGACCGTTAATCTGTGTGATTGGAACGTGGYGCCAAGTCCAACCTCTCCTCCTCTGGTAATG
This sequence comes from Salvelinus sp. IW2-2015, assembly GCF_002910315.2. Lineage (NCBI taxonomy): Eukaryota > Metazoa > Chordata > Actinopteri > Salmoniformes > Salmonidae > Salvelinus > Salvelinus sp. IW2-2015. The sequence continues at coordinate 72,057 of NW_019943114.1, forward strand.
CTCACGGTCTGGTCCCCCACTTACAGTGTCTGGCTCTAGGGACCGATACACACCAAAAGCCCCCTGGCCTGAACCCAATTCAACTCCTATCGGCCTCCCTCTCTTTCTGTCTCGGCAGTGAAGTGCTTGCGTAGAACTAAGCACACAAAACCGCCGCCTTTGGCCAATAGCCGTTTTGTTGAAGAGGTTCTTTGTCCAGTCTGTTTGATCTGTGACCCCCCCTCCTCCCTGTCTCTCCTAGCTGTTCTGTCACTGTTGTGACTCATGTCCTTTCCATTCCGTCGCTCCCTCTCTCAATTAAAAAGAGGGAAAAACTTCAAACCTTCCGACCTTCGTTCTGCCTTTCCTGTTTCCACTAAACACAGGGSTCCCTCTCCTATTTTAGTCAAATCCCCCCACGCTCCCTGCGTATCCTGCCTTTCTTATTCCAGTCTTTTAAAGGTAGTGATGACAGTCTTACGTAACAGGGCTGAGCTGATTTGAGTATTAACAACCAATCACAGCTGTTGCCTGAAAACCCTGATAAGACTCCTAAAATGGATGTCTCTCCAACCAGTACTGCACAATTAAACACTTACACACACCAGCCCCATTAACATGACCATGTCCATAATGTCAGTTACACACACACACACACACACAGAAAAGATGTCCAGAAGAGTTTTATAATTTAAGTTATTATATTTTATTACAAAAGTACAGTGAGCAATTCTTCATCCACAACAGGTGTGTGTGTGTTAGAAGTCATCCTGGTTGCTCCGTGTGTCTCGTAGGTGTGTGAGTGATGCCAGGACCTCCTCTGTCGGTCTCCTCCCTAGCTGCTTCCCCCCTCTGGTCCTTACACTCACCGTGCCACTCACACACTCCTTCTCACCTACCACTGGACACACACACACACACACACACACACACACACACACACACACAATTATTGAATCAATATGTTTACAAGCTGTGTCAGTTTATTTTGAATCTACAGTAATCTAATCCGTGTTCACCCACGCAGTCTTACCAAATATGTAGTTGTACTGGGCCAGCTGTGCAGAGCGGATCTTCTTATTTAAGGTGGCACCCTGGTCATCATCCGCGTCAACCATGAAGCCGGCCTCGTGGAACTGTCGGACCACCTTAACAAGAGCAAAACACACATCACTCACAGTGGTGGTAGAGGAGACAGGAACCAGGCTACGGTAGAATAACAGTAAGGACGYCACCTTTTAAATTCCACCCTGKGGGCCGAGACACTGGTGGCTGTATTACCTGGCTATGTATCATCATGACAGACCCCAGATCAGCAGTGTTGATAGATTCTCCTCCCCTGGGGCTACATATGCATTACATACAGGAGGATGTATTGGCAATGTTGTGACTGGCAGACTTTTTACAAGACAAGTCAAGAGAGAAATAGGAGCCATGTCCTGATAAAGGCCTCAGAAACATTACATGTCTATATTCCATGTTATCTCCTGTGTCTGGTCTTACCTGCTGCTGGCTCATTCATCATGTGGCAGATGGAACTTGTAGAATATATTGATATGTGAGTAGTTGCATGTACGTACGTAGCTTTGTTTCATTGTTGGTTCCCATGTGTTAAATAAACGAAAACCTGATCACAAAATTAACCTCAAATCAAGTCCTTTTCAGAGTCATGATGAACCGTGTATGGGTACAGTGCTGGATTAGCCTTCGACCTCTGGAGTCACTGAGGGGTACAGCTTTTGATGTGTGTTGAGTCATGTTGTGTTTGGTCACGTGTGTGGGTGTATGGGGGGGCACGGGGGGGGGGTTGATTTCAGCCTGCAGTACAAGGGCCATGTGTATAATGTGTCTCAGAGCAGGAGTGCTGATCTAGGACCAGTTTCCTGCTTTCCATTTAATCTTAAGAATTGAGATCCAAAACTGACCCTAAATCAGCACTCCAAATCTGAGACGCTTGATACATATGGCCCCAGATCTGATTTTATGAGTCCTAACCTGTTGCGCATATGACTCACTACCTCCCCCTACAGGAATAATCATGACCTGCGCTGGAGACAACCACAGAGGCCTGAAAGAGACCGAAAGGAAAGAGAAACTGAGTGAGTAAGAGAAATGTGGGTAACCAAAACGGTATCATTTTAGATGAATCAAATCACAGACACTCTTCTCACCATTTCCCCCCAAAATTCTCAGCCAATATAGCGATCATGCGTTCCAGTGATCCCAGAACAGCTCTGTGAACCATCACTGGTCTGTGGGTCTCTCCATCCCCCCTGAGAGCGAGAGAAAGGGTGAAAGAGAGCGAGGGAGAGAGAGGGTGAGGGAAGAGAGAAAGATGTGGTGAGAAAGGGGTAGYGGAGAGGAGATCACTTCAGTCTTAAAGCTACAATAACAAAGCGGACACCCCACCTCTGTTTTGGTAAAAAGCTAAGGGATGAACCTGGAGAAATGTAACCACTGTGAAATTCAGAGCTATGGATGCAAGGACTGACCATCCATGATATCAACATTTATTTAACCTTCTTATGAGGCTATACAGTGTTTATTTGTGTTGTTTACAAACATTGTCCAGTGTCTGTTCTTTTGCCCAGTCTGAGATATGGCTTTTTCTTTGCAACTCTGCCTAGAAAGCCAGCATCCCAGAGTCTCCTCTTCACTGCTGACGTTGAGACTGGTGTTTTGCGGGTACTATTTAATTAAACTGCCAGTTGAGGACTTGTGAGGCGTCTGGTTTCTCAAACTAGACACTAATGTAGTTGTCCTTTTGCTCAGTTGTGCACCGGGGCCTCCCACTCCTCTTTCTATTCTGGTTATAGCCAGATTGTGCTGTTTTGTGAAGGGAGTAGTAAACAGCATTGTACAAGATCTTCCGTTTCTTGGCAATTTCTCACATGGAATAGCCTTCATTCTTCAGACCAAGAATAGACTGACGAGTTTCAGAAGAAAGTTCTTTGTTTCTGGCCATTTTGAGGCTGTAATCGAACCCACAAATGCTGATGCTCCAGATACTCAACTACTCTAAAGAAGGCCAGTTTTATTGCTTCTTTAAATCAGAACAATAGTTTTCAGCTGTTCTAACATACTTGCAAAAGGGTTTTCTAATGATCAATTAGCCTTTTCAAATTATAAACTTGTATTATCTAACACAACGTGCCATTGGAACACAGGAGTGATGGTTGCTGATAATTGGCCTCTGTACACCTATGTAGACATTCCATTATTTATTTTTTAAATCCGCCGTTTCCAGCTACAATAGTCATTTACAACATTAGCAATCTCTACACCCTATTTCTGATCAATTTGATGTTATTTTATGGAAAAAATTTKTTCCAAAAACAAGAACATTTCTAAGTGACCCCAAACTTTTGAACGGTAGTGAGTGTGTGTGTGTGTGTATGTATATACAGTTGAAGTTGGAAGTTTACATACACCTTAGCCAAATACATTTTACACAACTCCTGATATTTAATCCTAGTAAAAATTCCCTGTCTTAGGTCAGTTAGGATCAACACTTTATTTTTAAGAGAATGTGAAATGTCAGAATAATAGTAGAGAATTATTTCTTTCAGCTTTTATTTCTTTCATCACATTCCCAGTGGGTCAAAAGTTCACACACTCAATTAGTAGTTGGTAGCATTGCCTTTAACTTGGGTCAAACATTTTGGGTAGCCTTCCACAAGCTTCCCACAATAAGTTGGGTGAATTTTGGCCCATTCCTTCTGACAGAGCTGGTGTAACTGAGTCAGGTTTGTAGGCCTCCTTGCTCGCACACGCTTTTTCAGTTCTGCCCACAAACTTTCTATAGAATTTAGGTCAGGGCTTTGTGATGGCCACTCCAATACCTTGACTTTGTTGTCCATTTTCCCACAACTTTGGAAGTATGCTTGGGGTCAATGTCCATTTTGAAGAACCATTTGCGACCAAGCTATATGTCTTGAGACTGATGTCTTGAGACGTTGCTTCAATATATCCACATCATTTTCCGTCCTCATGATGCCATCTATTTTGTGAAGTGCACCAGTCCCTCCTGCAGTAAAGTACCCCCACAACATGATGCTGCCACCCCCGTGCTTCACAGTTGGGATGGTGTTCTTCGGCTTGCAAACCTCCCCCTTATTTCCTCCAAACATAACGATGGTCATTATGGCCAAACAGTTCTATTTTTGCCTCATTAGACCAGAGGACATTTCTCCCAAAAGTACGATATTTGTCCCCATGTGCAGTTGCAAACCGTAGTCTGGCTTTTTTATGGCGCTTCCTTGCTGAGCGGCCTTTCAGGTTATGTCGATATAGGACTCGTTTTACTGTGGATATAGACTTTTGTACCTGTTTCCTCCAGCATCTTCACAAGGTCCTTTGCTGTTGTTCTGGGATTGATTTGCAATAATTGTGTCCTGAACAAAGGGGGGGTCAAAATCAAAAGTAACAGTCAGTATCTGGTGTGGCCACCAGCTGCATTAAGTACTGCAGTGCATCTCCTCCTCATGGACTGCACCAGATTTGCCAGTTTTGCTGTGAGATGTTACCCCACTCTTCCACCAAGGTACCTGCAAGTTCTTGGACATTTCTGGGGGAATGGCCCTAGCCCTCACCCTCCGATCCAACAGGTCCCAGACGTGCTCAATGGAAGATCCGGCTCGTCGCTGGCCACGGCAGAACACTGACATTCCTGTCTTGCAGGAAATCACGCACAGAACGAGCAGTATGGCTGGTGGCATTGTCATGCTGGAGGGTCACGTCAGGATGAGCCTGCAGGAAGGGTACCACATGAGGGAGGAGGATGTCTTCCCTGTAAGGCACAGCATTGAGATTGCCTCCAATGACAACCTCAGTCCAATGATGCTGTGACACACCGCCCCAGACCATGACGGACCCTCCACCTCCAAATCGATCCCGCTCCAGAGTACAGGCCTCGGTGTAACTCTCATTCCTTTGACAATAAACGTGAATCCGACCATCACCCCTGGTGAGACCAAACCGCAACTCATCAGTAAAGAGCACTTTTTGCCAGTCCTGTTTGGTCCAGCAACGGTGGGTTTGTGCCCATAGGCGACGTTGTTGCCGGTGATGTCTGGTGAGGACTGCCTTACATCAGGCCTACAAGCCCTCAGTCCAGCCTCTCTCAGCCTATTGCGGACAGTCTGAGCACTGATGGAGGGATTGTGCATTCCTGGTGTAACTCGGGCAGTTGTTGTTGCCATCCTGTACCTGTCCCGCAGGTGTGATGTTCGGATGTACTGATCCTGTGCAGGTGATGTTACACGTGGTCTGCCACTGTGAGGACGATCAGCTGTCCGCCCTGTCTCCCTGTAGCGCAGTCTTAGGCGTCTCACAGTACGGACAATGCAATTTATTGCCCTGGCCACATTGCAGTCCTCATGTCTCTTGCAGCATGCTTAAGGCACGTTCACACAGATGAGCAGGGACCCTGAGCATCTTTCTTTTGGTGTTTTTCAGAGTCAGTAGAAAGGCCTCTAATGTCCTAAGTTTTTATAACTGTGACCTTAATTGCCTACCGCCTGTAAGCTGTTAGTGTCTTAACGACCGTTCCACAGGTGCATGGGAAACAGTGTTTAAACCCTTTACAATGAAGATCGGTGAAGTTATTTAGATTTTTACTAATTATCTTTGAAAGACAGGGTCCTGAAAAGGGGATGTTTATTTTTTTACTGAGATTATATAATATATATAAAAATCATTTATAAGTCCAAAAATGGACGCAACAAT
>NW_019943114.1:78077-147114 GCF_002910315.2 Salvelinus sp. IW2-2015
TTAGGATTCTAGCTTTAAATTCCCTCAGTCTAATAACGTTGCCAGCCATGTGCAACCCAATTAAATGTACCATCAGTTAGATAAGAGCAGAAGCTGCATCAGGGAACATCCCAGAASACACAGGTTGAACTGACATAGATGAGTGACTCACCCCACATACTGCAGGTCAAATCTGATTGGTAGCTGGAAGTCCAATTGGATGGTGGCACACTGGTGCTGTCGACCAATGGCGTCCTTGATCTGGATGTCAATCTAGGACAACAGGAAGATGTGTGAGTGTTGATAACATGGCTCTGTTCAGGGCGGGTTGCAGCGTTACACAACGTTCAGACAGAAGGGTCTTGTGTAACTGACCTTTGGCCCGTAGAACGCTCCATCTCCTGGGTTGAGCTTCCAGCGCTCCCCAAACTGCTGCAGACTCCTCTCCAACTGCTGCTCAGAGCGCAAGAGACAGAGAGAGGTAGAGAGAGAGGAGAGCGGGGGGGACAAGAGGGAGGGGAGTGAAAGAGGGAAAGAAAGTGGGAAAGAGAAAAACAGAAAGAAAGGATCTCATTTCTTCATTGAGCTTCTCCTCTCTGTGTTAACTTCCTGAGCTTTACTCCACAGAGGAACAGGCAGGGAGCATAGACAGCAGCCACAGAACAGACAGGGCTTTGAGTTCGTCACATCCACATGGCCATATATCAACACTGATTGGATAAGTGCCCCTCATTACGTGATGTAATTATGATTACAATAGAGGCTGTGTGCTGGGATTTATAGACATCACTTGTGGGACAGTAAACACAAATTTACACAGCTGGCTCTGTGCGTGTACATCTGTCTGTAAATTGTGTCTGTATGTTGTGTGTGTGGTGTGGTGTGTGTACCTGCTCAGCGTGGTCCCACAGTGCAGGCTCTCCCAGGCAGGGTGTAGGTCGGGTGGAGAGGAGACAGTGGAAGGAGAATCCAAAAACTCGATACACACTCCTCACAAAGTCCAAACACGCTATGATCTCCTCCTCCAACTGACAGAGAGTGTGTGGGGGGGGGTGGGGGTACAGGAAGGGATTGGGGGGCAGGAGTACAGCCAGAAAAGGAGGACAGAGTGATGGAGACAGAATAGAGAATGTAAATGCAATATTGTAAAAGACAGTATAAACAAACAGATGTGAAACTGGAGAGTCCAGGGCTTTCGGGGTTAAGGGTTAACTTAGAGATGAGTCCAGAGGTTAAGGGTTAACTCAGAGATGAGTGAGGAGGAACAGTTGATGTATTGACTGCTCCAGTGATTGGATTAGCCAAAGTGGAAAACAAACCTCACAATATCATGTGAATCAGTGTGTGTATAAGCATAAGTGTGTGTGGTTTAATGGGAAAGGGAATCATTGGGGGAGTCAGGGATACAATCCCACTTTCTGCTGTCCTAGGAATTCCAGGGTGGAAAATGTGAGACAAAAATCCCAAAAGGTTCAAATGACAGGAATCGTGTGTGTGTGTGTGTACACACCTGCTCAGGAGTGCAGAAGATGTGTGCGTCGTCCTGGCAGAACCTGCGGACCCGGGTGAGACCACCCAGAGCGCCGGACAGCTCGTTCCGATGCAGTGCCCCGAAATCGGCCCAACGCAACGGGAGCTCCCTCCATGACCTTACACGCTGCTCAAACATCAGACTGGAACAGAGAGAGCTGTTATTGAGATGTCCTGAACAGTGTGTGGGGCAGAGTATGAGAGAGAATGTAGGGGTGTGTGTGTTCTCACCAGTGTGCAGGGCAGTTCATGGGTTTGAGTGCATAGGTGTGTGTGTCACCGGTCACAGTAAACATGTTTTCACTGTAGTGTTCCCAGTGACCCGAACGCTCCCACAGTGCAGTGCTGTATAGAGTAGGGGTCACAACCTCATGGAAGCCACGCCTCCTGTACTCAGTCTGGGGGAGAGGGGGTGGAGAGAAGGAAGGGAGGGGTGGAGAGAAAGGGAGGAACAGAGGGATGTAACAACTTAATTATTACAGACAGAATTCTTCTCTGTGCGTGTGTCATCCAGGGTTATTTGGAAAACAGACAGTCACAGTGTAGTAATTGGGGTGATTTCCTGACTACAACAGGAGTGTCCTGAGGTTACCGTCAGGGTAAAGATGTCTGAATGAGCGGCTGTGTGTGTGTGTGTGTGAGTGCACACGGAAGCGTACTTGGCTGATTGTCTTGGCCATTCTATTCTAAAATCATAAAAATTACTAAGGGGGTGTTAGTAACTTCACACTGGAGTTCCAGAGTGCGCTCTGGGCGTTCGTAAATTCAGAGTGTTGTCAGATTCTCCATTCGTAAATTCAGAAGTCTCTCGAGATAAAAGATTCTCCAATTCGTAAATTCAGAGTGTTGTCAGATTCTCCATTCGATAATTCAGAGTGTTGTCAGATTCTCCATTCGTAAATTCAAAGAGTGTTGTCAGATTCTCCATTCGTAAATTCAGAGCGTTCCGCTCTAGGAGCTTTCAGAGCACACCTGAAATGCCTCTCCCTAATGTCAATATGCCTTGTCCATTGCTGTTCTGGTTAGTGTTTATTGGCTTATTTCACTGTAGAGCCTCTAGCCCTGTCAATATACCTTATCCAACCCTTCAGTTCCACACCCACACATGCGATGACACCTGGTTTGAATGATGTTTCTAGAGCAATATCTCTTTCATCGTCACTCAATGCCTAGGTTTACCTCCACTGTATTCACATCCTACCATACCTTTGTCTGTACATTATACCTTGAATCTATTTTATCGCCCCCAGAAACCTGCTCCTTTTACTCTCTGTTCCGGACGTCCTAGACGTCCAATTCTCATAGCTTTTAGCCGTACCCTTATCCTACTCCTCCTCTGTGCCTCTGGTGTGTAGAAGTGAATCCAGGCCCTGCGTACCTAGCTCTCACTCCTATTCCCAGGTGCTCTCTTTGATGACTTCTGTAACCGTAAAAGCCTTGGTTTCATGCATGTTAACATTAGAAGCCTCCTCCCTAAGTTTGTTTTATTCACTGCTTTAGCACACTGCCAACCCGGATGTCTTAGCCGTGTCTGAATCCTGGCTTAGGAAGACCACCAATAACTCTGAAATCTCCATCCCTAACGACAAAATTTTCAGACATGATAGAACAGCCAAAGAGGGCGGTGTTGCAATCTACTGCAGAAATAGCCTGCAGAGTTCTGTCCTACTATCCAGGTCTGTACCCAAACAATTTGAACTTACTTTTAAAAATCCACCTCTAAAAAAAGTCTCTCACCGTTGCCGCCTGCTTTAGACCACCCCTCTGCCCCCCAGCTGTGCTCTGGATACCATATGTGAACTGATTGCCCCCCATCTATCTTCAGAGCTCGTGCTGCTAGGTGACCTAAACTGTGACATGCTTAACACCACGGTCATCCTACAAGCTAAGCTTGATGCGCTCAATCTCACCAAAATGATCAATGAACCTACCAGGTACAACCCCAAATCCATAAACACGGGCACCCTCATAGATATCATCCCAACCAACTTGCTCTCTAAATTCACCTCTGCTGTTTTCAACCAAGATCTCAGTGATCACTGCCTCGTTGCCTGCATCCGTAATGGGTCAGCGGTCAAACGACCTCCACTCATCACTATCATAAGCTCCCTGAAACACTTCAGCGAGCAGGCCTTTCTAATCGACCTGGCCCAGGTATCCTGGAAGGATATTGACCTCATCGTCAGTAGGGGATGCCTGGTTATTCTTTAAAAATGCCTTCCTCACCATCTTAAATAAGCATCCCCATTCAAGAAATTTAGAACCAGGAACAGATACAGCCCTTGGTTCTCTCCAGACCTGACTGCCCTTAACCAACACAAAAACATCCTGTGGCGTCTGCATTAGCATCGACAGTCCCGTGAAATGCAACTTTTCAGGGAGTTAGAAACCAATTACACAGGCATTTAGAAAAGCCAAGGCTAGCTTTTTCAAGCAGAAATTTGCTTCCTGCAACACACACTCAAAAAGTTCTGGACATTGTAAAGTCCATGGAAAATAAGAGCACCTCCCAGCTGCCCACTGCACTGAGGATAGGAAACTCTGTCACCACCGATAAATCCACTATAATTGAGAATTTCAATAAGCATTTATCTACGGCTGGCCATGCTTTCCACCTGGTACCCTACCCCGGTCAACAGCACTGCACCCCCACAGCAACTCGCCCAAAACTTCCCATTTCTCCTTCTCCCAAATCCAGTCAGCTGATGTTCTGAAAGAGGTGCAAAATCTGGACCCCCACAAATCAGCCGGGCTAGACAATCTGGACCCTTTCTTTCTAAAATTATCTGCCAAAATTGTTGCAACCCCTATTACTAGCCTGTTCAACCTCTCTTCGTCTCGTCTGAGATTCCCAAAGATTGGAAAGCAGCTGCGGTCATCCCCCTCTTCAAAGGGGGGACACTCTTGACCCAAACTGCTACAGACCTATATCTATCCTACCCTGCCTTTCGAAGGTCTTCGAAAGCCAAGTTAACAACAGATCACCGACCATTTCGAATCCCACCGTACCTTCTCCGCTATGCAATCTGGTTTCAGAGCTGGTCATGGGTGCACCTCAGCCACGGTCAAGGTCCTAAACGTATCTTAACCGCCATCGATAGAAACAATACTGTGCAGCCGTATTCATTGACCTGGCCAAGGCTTTCAACTCTGTCAATCACCCAATCCTCATCGGCAGACTCAACAGCCTTGGTTTCTCAAATGATTGCCTCGCTGGTTCACCAACTACTTCTCCGACAGAGTTAGTGTGTCAAATCGGAGGGCCTGTTGTCCGGACCTCTGGCAGTCTCTATGGGGGTGCACAGGGTTCAATTCTTGGCCGTCTTCTTCTCTGTATACATCAATGTGTCGTTCTTGCTGCTGGTGAGTCTCTGATCCACCTCTACGCAGAAAACACCATTTCGTATACTTCTGGCCCTTCTCTCAACACTGTGTTAACAACCCTCCAGACGAGTTTCAATGCCATACAACTCTCTTCCGTGGCCTCCAACTACTCTTAAATATTATGTAAAACTAAAGGCATGCTCTTCAACCGATCGCTGCTGCACCTGCCGCCTGTCCAGCATCCTACTCTGGACGGTTCTGACTTAGAATATGTGGACAACTACAATACCTAGGTGTCTGGTTAGACTGTAAACTCTCTTCCAGACTACATAAAAATCTCCAATCCAAAGTTAAATCTAGAATTGGCTTCCTATTTCACAACAAGCATCCATTCTTACCCATGCTGCAAACATACCCTCGTAAAACTGACCATCTTACCAATCCTCGACTTCGGCGATGTCATTTACAAAATAGCCTCCAACACCCTACTCAACAAATTGGATGCAGTCTATCACAGTGCCATCCGTTTTGTCACCAAAGCCACATATACTACCCACCACCTGCGACCTGCACGCTCTCGTTGGCTGGCCCTCGCTTCATACTCGTCGCCAAACCCACTGGCTCCAGGTCATCTACAAGACCCTGCTAGGTAAAGTCCCGCCTTATCTCTGCTCGCTGGTCACCATAGCAGCACCCACCCGTAGCACCGCGTTCCAGCAGTATATTCACTTGTCACCACCCGCTGCAATATCTCCCATTCCTCCTTTCGGCGCCTCTCCTTCCAGTTCTCTGCTGCCATAGACTGGAACGAACTACAAAAATCTCTGAAACTGAAAACACTTATCTCCCTCACTAGCTTTAAGCACCAGCTGTCAGAGCGAGTCACAAATCACTGCACCTGTACATTGCTCATCTATAATAAGCCTAAACACGCACTCTTCCCTACTTGTATTTACTAGAGTGCAGACCGATTATGATTTTTCAATGCCGATACCGATTATTGGAGGACATAAAAAGCCGATACCGATAATTTAAAAAAAAGTTTTATATATATAATATATATATATATATAACACACACTGCTCAAAAAAATAAAGGGAAACACTTAAACAACACAATGTAACTCCAAGTCAAATCACACTTCTGTGAAAATCAAACTGTCCACTTAGGAAGCAACACTGATTGACAATAAATTTCACATGCTGTTGTGAAATGGAATAGACAAAAGGTGGAAATTATAGGCAATTAGCAAGACACCCCCAATAAAGGAGTGGTTCTGCAGGTGGTGACCACAGACCACTTCTCAGTTCTATGCTTCCTGGCTGATGTTTGGTCACTTTTTGAATGCTGGCGGTGCTTTCACTCTAGTGGTAGCATGAGACGGAGTCTACAACCCACACAAGTGGCTCAGGTAGTGCAGCTCATCCAGGATGGCACATCAATGCGAGCTGTGGCAAGAAGGTTTGCTGTGTCTGTCAGCGTAGTGTCCAGAGCATGGAGGCGCTACCAGGAGACAGGCCAGTACATCAGGAGACGTGGAGGAGGCCGTAGGAGGGCACAACCCAGCAGCAGGACTGCTACCTCCGCCTTTGTGCAGGCAGGAGCACTGCAGAGCCCTGCAAAATGACCTCCAGCAGGCCACAAATTGTGCATGTGTCTGCTCAAACGGTCAGAAACAGACTCCATGAGGGTGGTATGAGGGCCCGACGTCCACAGGTGGGTTGTGCTTACAGCCCATCACCGTGCAGGACGGTTGGCATTTGCCAGAGAACACCAAGATTGGCAAATTCGCCACTGGCGCCTGTGCACTTCACAGATGAACGCAGGTTCACACTGAGCACATGAGCACATGTGACAGACGTGACAGAGTCTGGAGACGCCGTGGAGAACGTTCTGCTGCCTGCAACATCCTCCAGCATGACGGTTTGGGCGTGGGTCAGTCATGGTGTGGGGTGGCATATCTTTGTGGGGCCGCACAGCCCTCCATGTGCTCGCCAGAGGTAGCCTGACTGCATTAGGTACCGAGATGAGATCCTCAGAGCCCTTGTGAGACCATATGCTGACGACACTGACGCACATTTGTGGCCTGCTGGAGGTCATTTTGCAGTGCTCTGGCAGTGCTCCTCCTTGCTCAAAGGCGGAGGAGCGTCCTGCTGCTGGTTGTTGCCTCTCTACGGCCTCCTCCACGTCTCCTGATGACTGGCCTGTCTCCTGGTAGCGCCTCCATGCTCCTGGCACTACGCTGACAGACACAGCAAACCTTCTTGCACAGCTCGCATTGATGTGCCATCCTGGATGAGCTGCACTACCTGAGCCACTTGTGTGGGTTGTAGACCTCGTCTCATGCTACCACTAGAGTGAAGACGCACGCCAGCATTCAAAAGTGACCAAAACATCAGCCATGAAGCATAGGAACTGAGAAGTGGTCCGTGGTCACCACCTGCAGAATCACTCCTTTATTGGGGGTGTCTTGTTAATTGCCTATAATTTCCACCTTTTGTTATTCCATTTGCACAACAGCATGTGAAATTTATTGTCAATCAGTGTTGCTTCCTAAGTGGACAGTTTGATTTCACAGAAGTGTGATTGACTTGGAGTTACATTGTTGTTGTTTAAGTGTTCCCTTATTTTTTTTGGCAGTGTATATATCTCATACACACTACATTTTTATGAATTAATACAATTGCAACATATACTGAATGAACAATGAACAACTTTTATTTTAACTTAAATATAATCATAAATACACACACCAGCTCTGAAGTGACAATGATTACTGAAGGTCTGCTTAGGACAAATACTCTCAACTGTTGAATAAAAATAGAGTTTAAGTTACCTGTGATGATAGTTGAAACAAAAACTTTAATTTCTATATGCCGGAAATCCTATTTTAATAATATTGGCATAGGTAAGAAATGACAACCAAGTGCAGAGTCATAATATCCCAGACACCTTCTAGGCAAAATCTGAAAAGTGGTTCCTTCATTTATTCCATAGGATCTTTTTAGATTCACTTAAAATAAGGTCTGTGTTTCGTGTAGGCTTACATCACCGTGCCAATTTTAATAAACTGTGTAGATATCCATAGGACAAGTAACTGATCAATATTGGCTAAATATAAGCGAAGATACATTTTTTTTGTAGAGTGGATTTATGAAAATATGTTGACAAAGTTACCGCCTTATCCTAGTGAGATTTAACGGGTATCAAAAGTTGAGGCGGTTTAAGCCTGCACGAAACACAGACCTTATTTGAAGTAGATCAAGACATCTCTATGGAAAGCACATGAACTGGAAAAATAACGAAGGAACCCTTTCAAATTCAGCCGCAAGTTATTACAGGAATTATACGCGTCGTCTCTTCTTCTCTCTAAACCATATACCTTTGCCTAATCTGGAAACTATCACCTCGAAAACAAAAACGTTTTTCCGTTCCGTATTTTATCTAACGGGTGCATCCATGAGTCTAAATATTCCTGTTACATTGCACAACCTTTTTTAATGTTGTCATAATTAACGTAAAAATTTCTGCAAATTAGTTCGCAAAGAGCCAGGCGGCCCAAACTGTTGCATATACCCTGACTCTGCGTGCAATGAACGCAAGAGAAATGACACAATTTCACCTGGTTAATATTGCCTGCTAACCTGGATTTCTTTTAGCTAAATATGCAGGTTTAAAAATATATACTTGTGTATTGATTTTAAGAAAGGCATTGATGTWTATGGTTAKGTACACATTGGAACAATGACAGTCATTGATTGATTGTTTTTTATAAGATAAGTTTAATGCTAGCTAGCAACTTACCTTAGCTTACTGCATTCGCTAACAGGCAGGCTCCTCGTGGAGTGCAATGTAATCAGGTGTTAGAGCATTGGACTAGTTAACTGTAAGGTTGCAAGATTGGATCCCCCGAGCTGACAAGGTTAAAAATCTGTCGTTCTGCCTCGTTCCTAGGCCGTCATTGAAAATAAGAATGTGTTCTTAACTGACTTGCCTAGTTAAATAAAAGGTGTAAAAAAATAAATAAAATTAAAAATTAATAAAAAAAACGGCAAATCGGCGCCCAAAAATACAGATTTCCGATTGTTATGAAAACTTGAAATCGGCCCGATTAAATCAGCCATTCCGATTAATCGGTCGACCTCTAGTATTTACTTATTTTGCTCCTTTGCACCACAGTATTTCTACTTTGCACACTCATCTACTGTCAAATCTACCATTCCAGTGTTTTAATATCAGTATTGTATTTACTTCGCCACCATGGCCTATTTATTGCCTTTACCTCCCTTATCTCACCTCATTTGCTCACATTGTATATAGACTTATTTTTCTACTGTATTATTGACTGTATGTTTGTTTTACTCCATGTGTAACTCTGTTGTTATATGTGTCGAACTGCTTTGCTTTATCTTGGCCAGGTCACAGTTGTAAATGAGAACTTGTTCTCAACTAGCCTACCTGGTTAAATAAAAAGAAATAAAAACACACTGGACGCGCTGACCGAGGAGTAGGGTTGATCGAGCATTCTGACCTCACAACAGCAGTTAATCACCCAAGCTAACTGGCTAAAGTTGGCTAACTTGCTAGCTACTTCCAGACACAAATGAGAGAACACCTCACTCTGACCATTTTACTCACCCTAGCAGAGCTGGTTAGGCTGTCTGCATGTTATCCAGAGTGTTGGTGACTAACTGTGCTGCTTGCAACAATTAAATTACGTTTATTTGACAAAGTTTACTGACACCGGTCATATTCAACGGGTGTTGCGCGTTTGTTAATTCATCAGTTATTCTGCGCTCTGGCACACTCAGACGAGAGTAGATAGCCAGAGTGAATTAACTAACACACCCCAAGTCAACCAAAGCAAAGTTGGTAGAATGTTTGAATTTGGAATGTTTGGCTGATAAGAGTAAGTGTTGATTTGAAACTTGTTCTATTTCCTTGCCATGGTCATTCTATTCATAAGAATACTTACATTTGAATATGATGATCTCACAATTGAAAAGAGCAACTTTAGAATGTTTGATAGGCACCAATGTTGATATGGAACTGTTTTGGTGGCATCAACACCAAGACGAGGGACTTGTTTCTGTCAGAGCCATATATGAAGATATTTCTGCCAGGTTTTAAAACAGCTGACATGTTAGCACCTTATTCTTGACATGATGCTGATGTAACAATACGAGACTGTCTCTGACAGTTCCCTATGAAATGACCCGCTGTAAACAAACAAAACAGTGCAGCGAATTTAAAATACATTTTTACTGATTAGCGTTTGGGATAATGTGTATTCATGTCGGTATTGTGTTTTGGTGTCAACAAATTGCATCTTCATCGGTTTTGAAAACTATCAGAATTAAACAGCATAATGTGGAAGTGTCAATTATCACTTAGCAACGGCTATAGAGGAGAAAGTGGTGCTCTCGGAACGTGCAGACAGAGACCACATTGGCCCAACTCTCTAGACTATTTACTCTGGTTTCTGCCATCTTAGATTATCAAGTTTTCAACAACGCGCTTCTACATCCAGCGATTTCACCCGTCTGTAACATGGATGGCACTGAGACATCAGTATCTTCCTGCAAGACCTTCAAATCCCATCATCAATGGTGCGAATCATGGTGTATTCTCACGAAGATTTGGTTCATTGTTGAGTTTGGTGTAGTTCTCAACATTCCTTGTTTAGCATGCATTTGGGTACATATAGAACTGGTTTTGTGTGTGAATTTAGGTCTGGTCCTGACCGAGTTTCTCAGAGATCTTGCAGTGTGAGTGGCACTGGAAGCCCCTAAACATGGCCAGCTGCTGGCATCACAACCAGCACCTGCCTGAGCAGGAGAAATGACATCTGTTTCACAAGCACATGGAGCTGAAGCACAAGGTGGAGTTTTACAGGAGAGTTAGGAGGGGGTTTTACGAGCAGCGTGTGAGCTCAGGGCCCAGTTCTGGATTTGGCCTGTCAGAAAGTGTTAAATGCATAGAAATAAAATGAATAGAACTGGACTCCTAATTCAAGTTGATGGTTTGACCATTCTATTTCTATGCATTTAACACTATCCGATAGACGAAATACAGATAGACAACTTGTGAAAAACTGGGACCAGGAGACAAATGTCATTTTTCTGATGGAGAAATTACAAGCCATTCCGGGGGTGTTGGAGTTGGCTGCAGAGATAGGCTTCCTGTGAATATCTGATCTATTTTGTAAAAGCAGTAGCTAGTAAGATAGGATTGGTAAGTATAGTACATTTGTGTATAAGTTAGTCTATTTTATATCAATAAAAATAAATCATATTTCAAGCAAAAAAATTGTGATGTGTCTGTGTGTTACCTTGATAAAGTCAGCGAGTGTGTTGTAGATGTGAGCTCCTTTAGGCAGGAAAAAGCAGCTTCCAGGACTGACGTCATTAAAGAAGAACAGCTCCTGGTCCTGGAGGCAAAACACACACACACCTCCCACCATATCAATATACGCTCCATTTGAGACACCGTCGCACTTGCCTCACAGTTAGCCAAGATGCTAAGCTAGCCTGCTAAAATAGGTTCGTTCGTTTGCAATAGTTTCTACACTACTCGGCTAGCTACAGTAGCGCTGCTGTGCCAATAATAACCTGTCTCCAGTTGTTTATATTTCTAAGCTTATTGGGCCTAGATCCTTTTTCTTCCCTCTCCCCGTCCACCTCACCTTGCCGATGCGTCTGTGGTCTCTCTTCCGTGTCTCCTCCTGTTCCCTCTCCCACTCCTCCCTCTCCCTCTCTCCTGGGAAGGCCACACCCATCACACGCATCACGCCTGATGTGCCAACAGGATTGGTCAACGTTACGGGAGACACCTGAACAGAAAGAGGGTGGACAGAGAAAGAGAGATAGAGTTGCAGAAACGAGAAATATACTGAACAAAAATATAAACGGCAACATGTAAAGTGTTGTTCCCATGTTTCATGAGCTAAAATAAGATACCATAAATGTTCCATACTCATAAAAAGCTTATTTCTCTCCATTTTTGTGAACAAATTTGTTTACATCCCTGTTAGTGAGCATTTCTCCTTTGCCAAGATAATCTATCCACCTGACAGGTGTGGCATATCAAGAAGCTGATTAAACAGAATGATCATTACACCGGTGCACCTTGTGCTGTTTTCAATAAAAGGCCACTCTAAAATGTGCCGTTGTGTCGCACAACACAATGCCACAGATGTCTCAAGTTTTATAGGGCGCGTGCAATTGACATGCTGACTGCAGGAATGTACACCAGAGCTGTTGCCAGAAAATGTAATGTTAATATCTCTACCATAAGCCGTCATTTTAGAGAATTTGGCAGTAAGTCCAACCAGTCTCACAACCGCAGACCACATGTATGGCGTCAGGAGGGCGAGTGGTTTGCTGATGTTAATGTTGTGAACTGAGTGCCCCATGGTGGCGGTGAGGTTATGGTACGGGCAGGCATAAGCTACGGATGGACAATTAACCCAACTGCATTTTATCGTTGGCAATTTTAATGCACAGAGATACCGTGATGAGATCAACTCTATGCGAAGGAGATGTGTCGCGCTGCATGAGGCAAATGGTAGTTTAAGGTATCTGTGACAAATCTGTATTCCCAGTCATGTGAAAACCATAGATTAGGGCCTAATGAGTTTTTCAATTTAATGATTTCCTTATATGAACTATAACTCAGTAAAATCTTTGAAATTGTTGCGTTTATATTTTTGTTCAGTATATATAGTAAAAATAAAGAAAAACCCTTGAATGAGTAGGTGTCCAATATATACAGTACCAGTCAAGAGTTGACACACCTACTCATTCAAGGGTTTTTCTTTATTAGTACTATTTTCTACATTGTAGAATAATAGTGAAGACATCACAACTATGAAATAACAAATGGAATCATGTAGTAACCAAAAAAACTAATCAAAATATATTCTAGATTTTAGATTCTTTAAAGTAACCACCCTTTGCCTTGACAGCTTTGCACATACTTGGCATTCTCTCAACCAGCTTCACCTGGAATGCTTTTCCAACAGTCTTGAAGGAGTTCCCACATATGCTGAGCACTTGTTGNGTTGTCAGATTCTCCATTCGTAAATTCAGAGTGTTGTCAGATTCTCCATTCGTAAATTCAGAGTGTTGTCAGATTCTCCATTCGTAAATTCAGAGCGTTCCACTCTAGGAGCTTTCAGAGCACACACTGGACACCCTGACCGAGGAGTAGGGTTGATCGAGCGTTCTGACCTCACAACGGCAGTTAATCATCCAAGCTAACTGGCTAAAGTTGGCTAACTTGCTAGCTACTTCCAGACACAAATGAGAGAACACCTCACTCTGACCATTTTACTCCCCCTAGCAGAGCTGGTTAGGCAGTTTGCATGTTATCCAGAGTGTTGGTGACTAACTGTGCTGCTTGCAACAATTAAATAAAGTTTATTTGACAACGTTTACTTACACCGGTCATATTCAACGGGTGTTGCACGTTCGTTAATTCATCAGTTATTCTGCGCTCTGGCACACTCAGACGAGAGTAGATAGCCAGAGTGAATTAACTAACACACCCTAAGTCAACCAAAGCAAAGTTGGTAGAATGTTTGAATTTGGAATGTTTGGCTGATAAGAGTAACAGTGTTGATTTGAAACTTGTTCTATTTCCTTGCCATGGTCATTCTATTCATAAGAATACTTACATTTGAATATGATGATCTCACAATTGAAAAGAGCAACTTTAGAATGTTTGATAGGCACCAATGTTGATATGGAACTGTTTTGGTGGCATCAACACCAAGACGAGGGACTTGTTTCTGTCAGAGCCATATATGAAGATATTTCTGCCAGGTTTTAAAACAGCTGACATGTTAGCACCTTATTCTTGACATGATGCTGATGTAACAATACGAGACTGTCTCTGACAGTTCCCTATGAAATGACCCGCTGTAAACAAACAAAACAGTGCAGCGAATTTAAAATACATTTTTACTGATTAGCGTTTGGGATAATGTGTATTCATGTCGGTATTGTGTTTTGGTGTCAACAAATTGCATCTTCATCGGTTTTGAAAACTATCAGAATTAAACAGCATAATGTGGAAGTGTCAATTATCACTTAGCAACGGCTATAGAGGAGAAAGTGGTGCTCTCGGAACGTGCAGACAGAGACCACATTGGCCCAACACTCTAGACTGTTTACTCTGGTTTCTGCCATCTTAGATTATCAAGTTTTCAACAACGCGCTTCTACATCCAGCGATTTCACCCGTCTGTAACATGGATGGCACTGAGACATCAGTATCTTCCTGCAAGACCTTCAAATCCCATCATCAATGGTGCGAATCATGGTGTATTCTCACGAAGATTTGGTTCATTGTTGAGTTTGGTGTACTTCTCAACATTCCTTGTTTAGCATGCATTTGAGTACATATAGAACTGGTTTTGTGTGTGAATTTAGGTCTGGTCCTGACCCGAGTTTCTCAGAGATCTTGCAGTGTGAGTGGCACTGGAAGTCCCTAAACATGGCCAGCTGCTGGCATCACAACCAGCACCTGCCTGAGCAGGAGAAATGACATCTGTTTCACAAGCACATGGAGCTGAAGCGCAAGGTGGAGTTTTACAGGAGAGTTAGGAGGGGTTTTTACGAGCAGCGTGTGAGCTCAGGGCCCAGTTCTGGATTTGGCCTGTCAGATAGTGTTAAATGCATAGAAATAGAATGAATAGAACTGGACTCCTAATTCAAGTTAATGGTTTGACCATTCTATTTCTATGCATTTAACACTATCCGATAGACGAAATACAGATAGACAACTTGTGAAAACTGGGACCAGGAGACCAGTTGCATTTTTCTGATGGAGAAACTACAAGCCATTCCGGGGGTGTTGGAGTTGGCTGCAGAGATAGGTTTCCTGTGAATATCTGATCTATTTTGTAGAAGCAGTAGCTAGTAAGATAGGATTGGTAAGTTAGTCTATTTTATATCAATAAAAATAAACAATATTTCAAGCATAAAAATTGTGATGCGTCTGTGTGTGCGTGTTACCTTGATAAAGTCAGCGAGTGTGCTGTAGATGTGAGCTCCTTTAGGCAGGAAGAAGCAGCTTCCAGGACTGACGTCATTAAAGAAGAACAGCTCCTGGTCCTGGAGGCAAAACACACACACACCTCCCCCCTATCAGTATACGCTCCATTTGAGACACCGTCGCACTTGCCTCACAGTTAGCCAAGATGCTAAGCTAGCCTGCTAAAATAGGTTTGTTCGTTAGCAATAGTTTCTACACTACTCGGCTAGCTACAGTAGCGCTGCCGTGCCAATAATAACCTGTCTCCAGTTGTTTATATTTCTAAGCTTATTGGGCCTAGATCCTTTTTCTTCCCTCTCCCCGTCCACCTCACCTTGCCGATGCGTCTGTGGTCCCTCTTCCGTGCCTCCTCCTGTTCCCTCTCCCACTCCTCCCTCTCCCTCTCTCCTGGGAAGGCCACACCCATCACACGCATCACGCCTGACGTGCCAACAGGATTGGTCAACGTTACGGGAGACACCTGAACAGAAAGAGGGGGGACAGAGAAGACAGAGTGTGACAGAGAAAGAGAGAGAGAGTAGCAGAAAAGAGAAATATACTGAACAAAAATATAAAAGGCAACATGTAAAGTGTTGGTCCCATGTTTCATGAGCTGAAATAAAAGATCCCATAAATGTTCCATACTCATAAAAAGCTTATTTCTCTCAATTTTTGTGAACAAATTTGTTTACATCCCTGTTAGTGAGCATTTCTCCTTTGCCAAGATAATCTATCCACCTGACAGGTGTGGCATATCAAGAAGCTGATTAAACAGAATGATCATTACACAGGTGCACCTTGTGCTGGGGACAATAAAAGGCCACTAAAATGTGCCGTTGTGTCGCACAACACAATGCCACAGATGTCTCAAGTTTTACAAGGAGCGTGCAATTGACATGCTGAATACATTTTCTGGCAACAGCTCTGGTGGACATTCCTGCAATGTTAATATCTCTAACATAAGCCGTCGTTTTAGAGAATTTGGCAGTAAGTCCAACCAGTCTCACAAATAGTAGTTTAAGGTATCTGTGACCAACAGATGCATATCTGTATTCCCAGTCATGTGAAAACCATAGATTAGGGCCTAATGAATTTATTTCAATTGAATGATTTCCTTATATGAACTATAACTCAGTAAAATCTCTGAAATTGTTGCGTTTATATTTTTGTTCAGTATATATAGTAAAAATAAAGAAAAACCCTTGAATGAGTAGGTGTCCAATATATACAGTACCAGTCAAGAGTTGACACACCTACTCATTCAAGGGTTTTTCTTTATTAGTACTATTTTCTACATTGTAGAATAATAGTGAAGACGTCACAACTATGAAATAACACATGGAATCATGTAGTAACCAAAAAAGTGTTAAACAAATCAAAATATATTCTAGATTCTTTAAAGTATCCACCCTTTGCCTTGATGACAGCTTTGCACATACTTGGCATTCTCTCAACCAGCTTCACCTGAAATGCTTTTCCAACAGTCTTGAAGGAGTTCCCACATATGCTGAGCATTTGTTGGCTGCTTTTCCTTCACTCTGCGGTCCAACTCATCCCAAACCATCTCAATTGGGTTGAGGTCGGGTGATTGTGGAGGCCAGGTCATCTGATGCAGCACTCTCTCACTCTCCTTCTTGGTAAAACAGCCCTTACACAGCCTGGAGGTGTGTTTTGGATCATTATCCTGTTGAAAAACAAATGATAGCCCCACCAAGCCCAAACCAGATGGGATGTATCGCTGCAGAATGCGGTGGTAGCCATGCTGGTTAAGTGTGCCTTGTATTCTAAATAAATCACAGACTGTCACCAGCAAAGCATCCCCACACCATCACACCTCCATGCTTCAAGGTGGGGACCACACATGCGGAGATCATCCGTTCACCTACACTGCGTCTCACAAAGGCGGTTGGAACCAAAAATCTAAAATTTGAACTCATTAGACCAAATTACAGATTTCCACCAGTCTCATGTCCATTGCTCGTGTTTCTTGGCCCAAGCAAGTCTCTTCTTCTTATCGGTGTCCTTTAGTAGTGGTTTCTTTGCAGCAATGTGACCATGAAGGCCTGATTCACGCAGTCTCCTCTGAACAGTTGATGTTGAAATGTGTCTGTTACTTGAACTCCGTGAAGCATTAATTTGAGCTGCAATCTGATGTGCAGTTAACTCTAATATACTTATCCTCTGTAGCAGAGATAACTCTGGGTCTTCCATTCCTGTGGCGGTCCTCATGAGAGCCAGTTTCATCATAGAGCTTGATGGTTTTTGCAACTGCACTAAGGCAGTATACCTGTTAATTAAAATGCATTCCAGGTGACTACCTCCTGAAGTTGGTTGAGATAATGCCAAGAGTGTGCAAAGCTGTCATCAAGGCAAAAGGGTGGCTACTTTGAAGAATCTCAAATATAAAATATATTTTGATTTAACACTTTTTTGGTTACTACATGGATTCCATATGTGTTTATTTCATAGTTTTGATGTCTTCACTATTATTCTACAATGTAGAAAATAGTAAAAATAAAGAAAAACACTTGAATGAGTAGGTGTGTCCAAACTNAGGTCATCTGATGCAGCACTCCATCACTCTCCTTCTTGGTAAAATAGCCCTTACACAGCCTGGAGGTGTGTATTGGATCATTGTCCTGTTGAAAAACAAATGATAGCCGCACTAAGCCCAAACCAGATGGGATGGCGTATCGCTGCAGAATACGGTGGTAGCCACCGTAGCCTTGAATTCTAAATAAATCACAGACTGTCACCAGCAAAGCACCCCCACACCATCACACCTCCATGCTTCAAGGTGGGAACCACACATGCGGAGATCATCCGTTCACCTACACTGCGTCTCACAAAGGCGGTTGGAACCAAAAATCTCAAATTTGAACTCATTAGACCAAATGACAGATTTCCACCAGTCTCATGTCCATTGCTCGTGTTTCTTGGCCCAAGCAAGTCTCTTCTTCTTATCGGTGTCCTTTGGTAGTGTTTTCTTTGCAGCAATGTGACCATTTTTATATATTTTACCTTTATTTAACTAGGCAAGTCAGTTAAGAACAAATTCTTATTTTCAATGACGGCCTAGGAACAGTGGGTTAACTGCCTGTTCAGGGGCAGAACGACAGATTTGTACCTTGTCAGCTCGGGGATTTGAACTTGCAACCTTTCGGTTACTAGTCCAATGCTCTAACCACTAGGCTACCCTGCCGCCCCTGCCTGATTCAAGCAGTCTCCTCTGAACAGTTGATGTTGAGATCTGTTTGTTACTTGAACTCCGTGAAGCATTAATTTGGGCTGCAATCTGATGTGCAGTTAACTCTAATGAACTTATTCTCTGCAGCAGAGATAACACTGGGTCTTCAGTTCTTGTGGCGGTACTCATGATGGCCAGTTTCATGATGTTTTTTGCGGTAAACCTGTTAATTAATATGCAATCCAGATGACTACCTCCTGAAGCTGGTTGAGATAATGCCAAGAGTGTACAAAGCTGTCATCAAGGCAAAAGGGTGGCTACTTTGAAGAATCTCAAATATATTTTGATGTTTAACACTTTTTTGGTTACTACATGGATTCCATATGTGTTATTTCATTGTTTTGATGTCTTCACTATTATTCTACAATGTAGAAAATAGTAAAAATAAAGAAAAACACTTGAATGAGTAGGTGTTCTAAAACTTTTGACCGGTAGGTAGTGAGTATTATATATATAGAACGTTCTCCACGGCGTCTCCAGACTCTGTCACGTCTGTCACATGTGCTCATGTGCTCAGTGTGAACGTGCTTTCATCTTTGAAGAATTTGCCAATCTTGGTGTTCTCTGGCAAATGCCAAACGTCCTGCACGGTGTTGGGCTGTAACATTTGTGGCCTGCTGGAGGTCATTTTGCAGGGCTCTGGCAGTGCTCCTCCTTGCACAAAGGCGGAGGTAGCGGTCCTGCTGCTGGGTTGTTGCCCTCCTACGGCCACCTCCACGTCTCCTGATGTACTGGCCTGTCTCCTGGTAGCGCCTCCATGCTCTGGACACTACGCTGACAGACNCAATGACCTGAAGAGAGCTGGGACCACAGTCTCAAAGAAAACCATTAGTAACACACTACGCCGTCATGGATTAAAATCCTGCAGCGCACGCAAGGTCCCCTTGCTCAAGCCAGCGCATGTCCAGGCCCGTCTGAAGTTTGCCAATGACCATCTGGATGATCCAGAGGAGGAATGGGAGAAGGTCATGTGGTCTGATGAGACAAAAATAGAGCTTTTTGGTCTAAACTCCACTCGCCGTGTTTGGAGGAAGAAGAAGGATGAGTACAACCCCAAGAACACCATCCCAAACGTGAAGCATGGAGGTGGAAACATCATTCTTTGGGGATGGTTTTCTGCAAAGGGGACAGGACGACTGCACCGTATTGAGGGGAGGATGGATGGGGCCATGTATCGTGAGATCTTGGCCAACAACCTCGTTCCCTCAGTAAGAGCATTGAAGATGGGTCGTGGCTGGGTCTTCCAGCATGACAACGACCCGAAACACACAGCCAGGGCAACTAAGGAGTTGCTCCGTAAAATGCATCTCATGGTCCTGTAGTGGCTTAGCCAGTCTCCAGACTTGAACCCAATAGATCATCTTTGGAGGGAGCTGAAAGTCCGTATTGCCCAGCGACAGCCCRGAAACCTGAAGGATCTGGAGAAGGTCTTTATGGAGGAGTGGGCCAAAATCCCTGCTGCAGTGTGTGCAAACCTGGTCAAGAACTACAGGAAACGTATGATCTCTGTAATTGCAAACAAAGGTTTCTGTACCAAATATTAAGTTCTGCTTTTCTGATGTATCAAATACTTGTGTCATGCAATAAAATGCAAATGAATTACTTAAAAATCATACAATGTGATTTTCTGGATGTTTGTTTTAGATCCGTCTCTCACAGTTGAAGTGTACCTATGATAAAAAATTACAGACCTCTACGTGCTTTGTAAGTAGGAAAACCTGCAAAATCGGCAGTGTATCAAATACTTGTTCTCCCCACTGTATATATATCCCAGCCATCTTTGTTCCATAGCCACCATTTTGGAACCACTGCTCTACAGATAATGGGCAGGGGCTGCGTTTCCCCTTGGGACAATAAAGATTGACAGGATTTGACTTGGCGGGGGCAGGAAACTGGTCACTGACAATCACAACATCCTGTGGCTATTGCTCTCCCAGCGTGGAAAGTGGAAATTCCATTCTGACCAGTATAATACCCGTATGGAAATTCCACTTTGAAAGCAAACAGTAGTGCTGAGCGATTAACCGAAATGTTGGTTTTTAAAACAACTAACTGACCAACGTCAGTTCAATTATTTGAATTCGATTTYGTTCATTATTTTTTCTGTGAGCTCGATGCACAGTTTCTCTAGAGAACAAACCAGATCATCAAACCGAAACCGAACAGACCTCAAGCACTAATTGCTCAGCACCAGCAAATAGGTCATTGTTGGCATCARGGGCTACCAAGCTACAGTTCTAATGCTTCTAGGAAAAAAACAAGCAGCGTTTTGTTTCGCTTGTCTTCCGTGTGACATGTTGTTCTGACTTGTTAGTCTCCAGTGCGTCATTTAACTGGCRAGTGACTGCCAAGTGATTGTCATTTACCAGTAAGGAATTTCCAGTGTGACCTGTGCAGTCCCAGTACACATTAGTATCAGGAAGAGGTCAGAGTTAATGGCTATAATGCATGGTAATGTCACAGCCCATGTTATGAGTTAAACAGTAACCTGGTTTCCATCCAACCTTTTTATGCGAGTAAAGTACATGTTGGGAAAAAAAAGTAATCATGACAGGCCAGATGGAAACAGCAAATTTGTCGGTAAACTTTCCAAATGTAGACAAAATACGCTTGACAAGGTGGGATCTTTTAGTGTCTAAAATTAAAATGGCGGTGGAAATGCTTTTATGTGCAAATATTTATATAATAACCATCACAACGAAGTAAACTTGGAGTCACGCGATGACAAGTCTGTGTGGTCCTCCCARTACGACACGTCAGGAAAGCATGCAGTTTACTAGAGTACAGATGAAATAAGTCATTATGAAGTTCAGGGTGGTGAAAACACAAGGTGGTGAGCTTGATGCTCCTTTCCAAATACAAATACTGTATCAAGGATCTGATGCTTGGCTGCCTTTTGACAAATAAAAAGAATCTCGCTCTTTTGTCCATAATAATCTCATCATGTAGGCTATACACACACTATGTGCCAGCTGTTGGCTACAGCACACGTGCCAGGACCAGAGTGGGAACATTCGCTACATAACTCAACATGGTTTGTGACAAAACCATCAGTAGAGATGAAAATGCGATGAAAACCCATTTAAGTGTTGTTTTTTTATCCTGTACATTCAATTTTTACATCCAGCGTAGTTTAGATGTCATGAGGAGAAGACAAGAACTGTATATTCCTCACTGAACTGATATGCAGACAGGAAGGCAGGCAGGTTGACACACACACAAACACACATACCTGCAGCATCTTGAAGACCTTGAGGAGACCAGTGTGAGGGAGGAGAGGACCATTGCAGACTCCTATGCTGTCTCCACACCTGATCCACACACGGAACAGGAAGAGATGGACATGTCATCCTAGTGTACAGTCATTTCTCCATAAAAACAGACCATGACTGTAGCATTACCATGTGGTGTSTTTTATCAGGCTGTGAGATGCTGAGCAACAAACCTGTAGACTGTGACAGTAGGACCACTCATCTGTTCTTCAATCAACTGGAGTCTCAGAGCATTGTRCTAGATGACAGAACACACMCAGTTAGTACACATACACACTCGTGTATCACGGCCACACCCCTTGAATTACAGACATTCCTAGATGACCATTACAGRCAGAGGTTAAAGACAACACYTGTAAACAGTCATTCCACAAGCTGCTACAGGTAGGAGCAAAGCAACACACCTACATTCTAGAATACTGTGGGCCATAACCGTAATGCCATCTAATGTCTCATTCTGTACCAACTTCATACTATCCCTGCGTCATTACACTGACTAACCAAACACTCTAAGCCAAATACATTTAGTGCAGGTAAGGTACAAAATAGTACTGGTATTGATCCAAATGCCTGTTTCCAACCACAATGGCTATGTCCTAAATGGCACCCTATTCCCTATATAGGGAACTACATAAGAAATAGGATGCCATTTCAGATGCAGCCAATGACAGACAAACAGGGCCAATGACCTCTYACCTGGAAGAGCTCTGTAACTTCCTGCCTGTTCAGCTCCAGTCTGGAGAGAGGAAGCTTCTGGCCAGCGGCCTCCTTACATCTCTCCTCTAGCTCAGCTAGGGACAGGGCACTGGGAGAGAGACCAGGGGTAAGTACTGTTTCTCTGTGTATATAGTGCATTCGGAAAGTATTCAAACCACTCAACTTTTTCCACATTTTGTTACGTTTCAGCCTTATTCTAAAATTGATTCAATTGTTTTTTCCCCCTCAATCTATACACAATACCCATAATGACAAAGCAAAAACAGGTTTAGACATTTTAGCAAATTTATATATAAAAAAAAAGAAAATCTCGTTTACATGATAGCTCCTCCCAGGGGCTGTTAGAGAACAAATGCATCCTTCCTTCCCTCCCTCCCTCCCTCAAAGCAGCTTTTCTGTCTTAAAGGGGTGCCAAAAGGTGAGGGGATGGTTAGTGGGGTAAAATGTAATGACTAAGTTGCTTTGGATAAAAGCATCTGCAAAATGGCAGATATTATATTACAAAGAGGGGGAGATGTCTTACTTGTTCTCCAGGAGGTGGTCACAGTAGAGGCTGGACTCTGACACGCCCTCTCTGCACACATTCACCCCAAACACCCTCTCTAACACCCACCCCACAACACACGCTCCTGTCCGCCACACCGCCTGGGGGAGAAAGGGAGGCAGGAAGGGAGAAAATGAAAAAGATGAGCGAGAGGGGATGAGAGAGAAGAGGTCAACCTCTGCCTCTGACTGCTCTACATGTAAGATCTTCTAGATGAATGAGAATGTCCTTAGTAAGTACCTGTTTGCCCTCTGTGGTGTCGAAGCCTAGCAGCTGTAGTTCACAGTCAGCCTCCAGGGGGCGAAGCAGCTCCCACAGCTCTCCATTCACCCTGCACACCAGAGCACCTTTCACACTGCACAGACATGAAGAGTTGGAGGGTTAGAGACAATGTCAATATGTTTGCTTACACCTATCCAATTTCACCAAATTCCAATCTGAAAGCAAAGAGATTGGACACATAGGTGTCCCAGGGACTGAGAAAGGCCTGTAGGACTCTGCAGGGAGTTACTAAGGCTGCATTTAGACAGGCAGCCCAATTCTGATATTTTTTCCCACTAATTGGTCAATTAATTCACTAATTTTGACCAATCAGATCAGCTCTGAAAACGAACTGATGTGAAAAGATCTGATGAATCAAAAGACCAATTAGTGGGGAAAAATAAGAGACTTGGGCTGCCTGTAAACACTGCACGTGTTCTGAGGGATAAACAAACGGTGCTTGAATTGGACAGAAGCTCAATGGAGCAGAGTACCGGCACCTCAACATTTCTGCTGCTTGAGTTCCTGCACCTCTTATAGAATATTAGCTCAAAAGTACTTCAGAGTTCCTTTACCTAAATATAAAACAGTACCGGCACTCAAAATAAGTACCAGCACCTATTGAATTCCAAGTCAAGCACTGGGGATAACCCTTCCCTGACTTTTAGGATTCTGAATAATACATTATAAAAACACACACACACACAATGTCTGAGAGGCTAACCGTGCGTTCTGAGCGATGATTGAGGGCGTGGTCACACCTGTGGTGCCATTCACCGTCCTGCCATCAGCCAATCGGACGCTGAAGGCCTGTTTCGTGGCACCGCTTGTCCTCTGCTGTCCCTGCCTCTCTCTGAGAGACTCAAAGACCCGCACACGCTCAGACAGAGCAGGGGATACCTGTATCTAAAGGCAGAGGGGAAGAAATTAGGAAAAAAGAGAACACAGGGGTCTATATGAACAACAACAATACAGACAACGGGGATCATACCATTACCATGTAATCGTTTTATATCAAATCTTCGCACAATATGGCATTCATAACAAAACGTATGGTATTATCATACATACATTAGTAGTTGCATATTTCAGAGCAAGAGGACCCAATAATAAGCTTAATTGAGCACTGTCCCCTCCCACCAAACACCCCTAAAAAAAAAAATTATAACCTTGTGGTCACACAGACACAAATGACATGACAGTTTACAGCGCAGTCTTGTTTGGCCGTCAGAACACATTCAGGGCTATTCATAGATCCATCCAATGGTTTGTCAGAGGACACGCCCACACCTATGTACCTGAGCGGTCATAGGACAATGCTACACCACTGATTTGGAGAAGGCTGGCTCCACAACCCAATGATACTGTACTCAGCAGGCCAGTACAGCTACTTTTCATAACAGAAAACGGTTGAATAAGCTTGCACACCTTGCTAAAGCGCCTCTGACAGTAAAGCACTGCCCGAACTGACGACCGACAGACGGGAAACAGTAACATCACGGTCACGAGCATCCTTAATCCACCAGTTTCACCGAAAACTTGACATAATCATAACATTTCACACTCGTTGTCCCTTACACGGCAAGCGGTCATAATACCGGAAGAATGAAGTAGATGGGGAAGAAAAGTGATTGGCCAGCAAGGGAAGAGGGCGGAAACATGACGTTGGCAAGTGCGCGCACGTTGGTGAGCGTCAACAATGAAAGCGCGCTCACCGTTCAGTTATACACCTCAGTGGCGCCCACTAATCTGTATTTAAAATTCGGATAGATCACTTTCAGGTACACGAGACTAACTTCACAGCATTAATCTAAAACCGACTTTCCATGAAAATGACCTGAATCTATTTAACATAGGTATGCTCAATTCCTACATTTTGTCAAATTACGCCCAAGATCAAGAGTGGAGTGTTCAAGAAACCCATCGCAATATGAGTAGATCACTGCATCTGTGCAGCGCKTGAAGAGAATTGATCAACGGTGAGGCAACCGGGTTGGTCCCTGTGAGAGCCAGCAAGTAACACACATCCATTCATTGATTGGCCGCATGAAGAGAGAGGAACAGCAGAGAATATTGTAGCTCAGAGCACCGTTATTAGGCTATTACACACACATAGCTCAAAAGTACTCGCCTCTGARGTGGGGCAMAAATTAGSCTACTTTCAACWGACTTCTGGAAGGAATAGTATGAATAGCCTATTTCGTTTACATTGTTTTAATATAAAGTAGCATATAACTAGGATTAGTTTGAGAAGCCTTGCCACTGGCATCTCAATTCGTACATTCAAAACACCAGTAACGAGCGCATGGTGATATAGGGTTTCGTTATTTCTTTCCACATAAGGTATA
The DNA here is from genome assembly GCF_002910315.2 of Salvelinus sp. IW2-2015. NCBI lineage: Eukaryota > Metazoa > Chordata > Actinopteri > Salmoniformes > Salmonidae > Salvelinus > Salvelinus sp. IW2-2015. The sequence continues at coordinate 103,337 of NW_019943114.1, forward strand.
TTGGTTCAAAGCTCAAAGTGGTTGTAGACGTCTTTGTGTATAATAGTTAAGACACAACTTGGTCATTTTATTTTACCGATATACACGTAAATATGGTTTAATTTATTCTACATAAATGTAAATAACTTAAGTAAAATATACTTCAAAGAGTTACATAGTGTTGATGTACTAACAAACGTCAATATGATTTTAGAGAAAAGGGGATTTGCAAGTGACGCAGACTGGCTCGTATAAGAAAAAACATTGAAAGAACGCTTGGGGGCGCTAGAGTAATTTAACTGGGGATTTAGGACCACCTGTAAAGTGTCACTGAAATGGGTAGGTCCCTGGGTAGAATGATGTAGCCGGACCTTGGACCTTCTCCTCAAATACATTTGAGGGGTGAGGAGATAGGACACAAGCAATCACAGAAAAACAAATTGAGTTAAAGCCCTAGAAATCAGGTTGCTCTAAAATTCACAGGTTACCCCAAATACTGATTCCAAAATCTCATTAGGGGTAAAACTCCAAAATGATATTAGATCAGTGTCTAGGGGCAATGTCCTTCTCATTGGCTACTACCTGAAATATGGACCATTATGAAGCACAATTAAATACTTGTTCACCYTKAATATCTCATACTTGGAACCCCACCACCACACAGATAAGAGACGTGTGTACTCTCATAAGGTGAAACCTATTTATGTTTGTATGAAGAGCATCTCAATGGCTCTCATCGCATCCTTTCCTTCATCTACACTGATCTGAATGAAGGAAACCGGTGAAATAAATACTTTTAGCACACTTCCCCCACATTGCTTTCACCTATCCGGTCTTCTCAGAACAGTATATGAAGGTGATGAGAGGAAGCCACTTTGAGATGTGGTAATATTACAATATGATCTCAARTGCCTTTCATTAAATGGGATAGGGGTAATACATTTAAAGTACTGTGCAGTGACTGCACTGAATATTGGSTGGGTGGGTTACAGACTTCAATGCTTTCAATGCCAGACAGTGAAATCAGGGTCAAGGTGCGTCATACATGCAGTGGACTGGTTTGGGAGGAACTATGGATGTGACAGCAAAGACATGTGGACTAGKGCTCTGTGCAAGGATGTGAGCTACACAACCAAGAAAATCAGTGTCAATCGAAAAGGTTGAATGCAGATGGGTATGGTAGATGCTGTTGGATTGAATCACGTGTGTGTGTGTGTGTGTGTGCATAGAAAACAATAAATGGTAACCCACTTCTGGGTTAGGATCTTCAGACTCAATAATATAACTAAACTCACAATGGGTGTAATAGCATGGCAGTGATTACCTCGGTCAACCAGAGGAGGCTGGTGAGGGGAGGACAACTCAATGGATGTAATGGTATAAAACACATGGAAAACCAGGTGTTTGATACCACTCAATTTATTCCGTTCCAGCCATTACTATGAGCCCGTCCTCCCCATCTAAAGTGCCACCAGCCACCACTGGTCTTAGCCGATATGGTCCAGTACTGTCTTCATGTCAGTGCTCTGTGGCCTGTTCCGGTCACCAAATCAACCCCTAGTCTCTACTACACACTTCACGTATATGAAAGGATTGGATAGGTGCAATACGGTAATAGCTGCACCATGCCTCTGATTGGCTTACACGTATGTAATCCTCCCYGATTGACAAGTGCCTAAAAGGTAAGGCCAAGGGGTTGATTATGAATTGAATATTCATAATTGCAGAGGCCATCTTTAAAACAAAAACACATGCAGTAGGACTCCATGGAGTGTGGTTTAAACTGTAAAGTCTTAATATGAAGTAAATGCCTGGCTGTATGTCTAAATTGTGACAGTCATAGGTAAACATAGTAAATCCCTGAACTACAGGACGGCTCAGTGGTAGAGAGAGGAGAGCAGTAGCATCGGAAAGGATTGGACACTCAAAAGATTAATGATAGAACATCATTGATGATCATAAAAGGAATAGCAATGCATCTAAACAAGGAGAACACAACCACCCCCTTCATGACTGAATCATTACATAGTTAATGCATACTACACACACACACACACCATTAGATTCCTCAAATCTTAAGCATTTTCACTCAAAAGTTATTCAAACAAACATATTTCAAACTCAAGAGTACATTGAATGACAATATTATTTAAACAAACTGTTCAAAGAAAATGATTACATCWCTGAATCCATCCTGGTGGCTATCTCTGTCTAACTGAGGTATGAGTTAGAAGGGAAGTCATTAGTCTACTGTACAGCAGGGAAACGTGCACAAACCAACCTGCCTGCGTTAATCTGGTCATTAACAGCAGTGACAGAGAGAAGCATCACATCATACAGTCAGAGTGAGAGTAGGATCTGCTCTGTAGCATTGATTCAGAACAGCATCGCTTCCATTCAGAAATGTATAGCAGAACACTATAAACTGATAAACTAACACTGATGGGAAATTTAGAGGAGCATTTACATAGTTTTCCATTATGGTAATGAGTAATGAATGTTTACAGATAATTCACTCATCACTTCTTCATTGGTGTTATTTGGTATTCTACAGTTGTAAATGTACAGCGTCAGAGGAAGGAAAGAAGAGACTAAATCTAGGAAAGGTAGCGAAGGGAAAAGGTCAAAAGTAACAAACAAAAAAAAACTTCTGGACTGGACAGACAGTGCACTGCACATGCATAGGCGAGTATAGATATTTTACATCTGACATGAAGTTACAGCCACAACAAAAATCACAGCAAGAAATCCAAAACAACTCAGAACAAATTAGCAGTTGTGGGAAAAAAATGACATTGTTTGTACTGTTATAAGTAATGTTTCAGCATTTAAATTCAGCTTTGAATAACTACACCAAAATAACATCTATCATACAGCAGCAGCCATGACAACTGCTGCGACTGGTCTTACCGGTATCCATGACAGTATCAAAGAAAGTAGTACCCTCCCCTTGGTTGGGTTGAAACTGGATTTTATTAAAGACAATACAGGTAGCGATGGCCTAGTAGAGAGACACAGCGGGCTCATAGTTCCAACTTCTAAAGCATCCGCCTCAACTACTGAGAGTCTCCACAACTCATCATTATCAGTTAAATGCGTCTTTACARTGGACGATTCTTCACTCTCCTCCCCCCTCAGATTGGAGAAATGGAGATGGACAGAGTGGTGTTTTGTTCGAGCAATGAGAAGCACGAACATCTCTGCCTCGGTGTGTAACTAAAGCTAAGGCTTCTTCACAATGGCGTCAATCACAAGTTAGCGAATAGCGATGACTCTGCTCTTTACACAAACAACTGAGGTTTAATAGTCGCAACACAGCCAACTCATTCAGTCTATACATTTAAAAGCTGAGAAATATACAGAGGGAAGAGAGACTTAAGCATGAAAACCTCTAGGAGAGAAACAAGGTTATTATTTCCAATACGATGCACTGGGAGCACGTTGGGGTTATGGTGGAGAAACTCCACAACAGCACTGATCATAAAGTCAGCKCTCATTTGGATAACCAAATCCTATTGAGAAAAATGGTTGTATTTAGGACACACTCTCAGGGAGCAACTTTGTTCCTCAATCAAACCCCCTCCCATCTATCCCTCCATCCCGTCTATCCCTCCATCCAGCCCATCCCATCTATCCCTCACTCTTTCTCTCTGAAAGTGTTTATATCAGTTTATTCACACAATACCGGAGGTAAGTAGAATTTTAGTGAAATAGAATAACCACCTGTTTCTATTTGATCTGTGCTTGTCGTCTTCCTTCTAGTTCACACCTCCATTACTCCCTCACTGCTTTAGTGAGGGGAAGCAGAGAACATTGTCGCTCCTGGGGATTGGAGGAGGGGAGGGGGAGGAAGATTTGGTTTGGTTACCTATTTCATCCATAACACTGTGCATAATTGCTAAGCTGGTACTGTATTGTGGTGAGGTGACGAGCTAGTTTGTGTCAAGGTGCGATCAACTAAATGTAGTAAAACAAATGACTCCACTAGGATTAACATAGTGAGGACAGACTGGGCTCATACCATAAGGGTTCTACACATCTTCTCCCCGTGTCGGGTAGCTAGGTGTGTGGGTTGCTTTTCATTCAGCATGGGTTAACATTTCAATAGCGTGGGGGTAAGAAAGGTCTCTTGGGGGGGTAGAAGGGACCTCCTCGGCCCCCGCCGAATGGAGGGCCAGGACGCTTGGCCCCGCGGAACATGGGTGGATCTCGGTTTAGGTGCGAGTGCGGGTGGACAGGGGGGCCGCGAGGGTGGAGTAGAGGTCTCTGGGGGATGGAGTTGATGGGGGGGGGGGTTGGGGGAGGGTAGGCGCAGGAGGACGGCGAGGGACGGTGGGGATGGTTGGGGTGGTGTCGGGGCTGGGCAGGCGGGCTAGCTGGAGGGTGCTGGAGCGGAGGAGCTTGGGGGCGAGGAAGCAGGGGGTCGCCTGAGGGAGAGGGAGGGGTGGAGGAGGGAGAGGGGGATGGAGGAGGAAGGTTGATGCCATCCTTGACACGGCCCAATAAGGGAGGCGGGGCACCGGGGGTGCCGGGCGGGTGGAGAGGGGGTGCGTGGCGGGGAGCGAAATGCTCTTTAACTGTGCCGGGACGAGGCATTTTAGGGGGCTCCCCTAACAGAGAGGACATGAGGGGAGTGGGGCCACCTTTACCCCCTGGGTCCCCCTCCCATCCCCCCTCGGTCTCCTCCTCCGTCTGGGCGGACCTGGGGAGGGAGGGGCAGTTGGCGGTCAATTGGGACTAGACACCCGCCTACCATGACTGCCGAGGGGGAAGGAAGTGCGCGGGGTGGAGGGAGCTGGGGCATGGGAGGGGTGGAGGGCGTGGGATGGGTGGAGGAGGGGAGTTGAAGAAGGAGGAGGGGGGTGATGGTGGAGGTGTGAGGGAGGGGACCCTGGGGGTTCTCCCCATGGTAGGGGGGCATCTGAAATTGGGGTGGGGGGCCGTGCGGATGAGGGTGGGAGGGTGATTAGAATGAGGATGAGGAGAAGGTGGTGGTTGAGGTCGGGGGAGGCATGGTGGGTGAAGTCATGTCGTCAGAGCCGCCCTGAGGGGAAGGTGAGGGGGCTGGGCATCCAGGTACCCTTCCTCATCGTACCACATCCCTCCGCCTGGCCTCCCCCCTTCTCCTCCACCACCGCGACGCAGCCCTTGGCCAATCACGCGTATACTTTCCACCGTCTGATGCGCTCTCCGGTTGGCTGGCGGTTTGAGAAGCCCCTAGTGATTGGAAAGGTGCTGCCTCTGTGCAAGGCGAACCAGAGTCTCGATACGGTGGTACTGCCCCCCTCCCCGTCAGATGAGCCCCCACCATCCTCTCCTCCCCTCTTTCCCTTTTCATCCCTCGTTCCACTCATTCCTCCCTCCTCTGACCCGCTGCTGGTCTTGAGAACCTATGGACGCTCTCCTCTCTCCTTCGACTGATCTGTTGTCCCGTGACTCTTCCCTGACTGTTCTGTCCATCCTTTTGACCTTGCTCTTCCCAGTGATGAAGAGCTAATCTTCCTCTTCGAATCTTCTCCTTCAGCTTGGCGGCCTTCTTCCCCGCTCCGTAGCCTTGGAAACGAGAAGAGGAAGAGAGGAAGTCCACGTCGCTGCTGCTTCCTGTTGGGGTGATGACGGCGTCCCAAGGTCACTGCGGTAGGCTGTGGTGAAAGATCATGACCTATGGATGAGCCTAAGCTCTTGGGGTCACTGTTGAGGCCAAGGGGGTCGGAGGAACACCCCTGGTGTGTCCATGATTTCGTCCTGGGTGGGGTGCCCCCGCTCTTCATCCCTGACGGGGGTCCCGTCTACCCATCTCCCCCAGGAGAGGGCTCCCATTCCCAGGCCCAGACTGAACCCTGGGTTCCCCTGGAGGAAACGGTTGATCTTAGACTCTAGGCTGGGAGGAGACACAGAGCGGCTAGGAGAGAGGGAGGAGGAGGAGGAGGGGAAGCTCTCGGTTTTTCTCCAATCCCTGGCTCCTCTGCTCCTCTCAGGTGTTGTCTCGTTTGAGACTGTTGGTCAGGGGGGTTTGGTGTTGCTCGGAAGTGGTGGGTGTGGGGGGCCCTTGGCTGCTGAGGAGTCTGGGAGGCATGGGAGGAGGGGCAGAGGTAGGATGAGCTGACCTCAGCAGAGAGGACAGACCTGAGGAGAGAGAAGAGAAGATGGAGTGAAACAAAGATATGGGGAGGGAGAGAGAGAGAAAGTGGGGTGGGTGGAGATAATTACACCAGCAGATACACAAGTTACTCAACATAAAAAGTGCCCCACAAAACAATTCCAACAGAAGCCTTGCATWTCRCATCTCAAAGTCTGTCTATAAATCTGCCTGTCTGGTTTACTATTTTATGTGTGTCTCACTCTGTGTGTGGGTCTTTGACAGGGCGTTGAGGATGCCTTCAGGGGTGACGTTCACTCTGGACAGGATGCTGGCCAGGGCTGGGCTAGGAGGGGTGGGGCCAACTGGGGTTTTGGAGGAAGATGATTGGCCAGAGGGGGTGGTGGGAGTTCCAGGGGAGGGGCGAGACACAGGGCTGGCTGCTGAGAGAGACAGAGACACACAGAGAGAAAGAGAGAACAATCTTATGCAAACATGTTATAACATTTCTGTACCAGTGTGTCACAGAATCCATATATTAACTTAAATCCATACACACACACACCTGTGTTCTTCATGGCTGATGTGATACTGCTCAGTATGGAGCTGATCTTGCCTAGGTCCACGTTGGCCAGGTTCATTCCCAGAGGAGCGGTTGGACCACTAGGACCACTCACACCCGTGCTCGTAGGGGTGCTGGGGGTCACTGGCGTGGGGGTAGACGAGGCTGCCTTTTTGAGAGGGGATTCGGTGGAGGTTCGAATGAGTGTGACAGGGGCGGGTTTCGCTGCGGTCTTGGAGCTGGTCACCTTGGAAACGGTGGCTGATGACGACTGCTTCTCAGCTGATGGAAACACAAGTGGTTAAAGTGTGTATTTTGACAAGGGGTTAACGTGTTTATTTTGACAAGGTTTAGTCTCATTGAGAATTCCTTACTGCCATCTCACCTGTGTTGGCTATCTCCATGTCCTCCTCAGACAGATCCATGTCCTCCACATCTCTGTTGTCCCCCTCTCTCACAACCCCCACATCCCTCTCGTCCATGGCACTCCCATCCAGGTCCGGGTCAAAGCCCAGCCTACCCCCTCGGCCTCCTCCCAGCCCCAGGAAGGGGGAGTCAGAGCCGGTGGGTGAGGGAGCGTCCTCAGAGGGGGAGGGGATGGGAGAGTCCTCGGGACCGGGAAGGGAGGACTTGAGGGCATCCAGTTTACGTTTGAGGTTGACCACGCGGTTGGCAAAGGTTTTGTAGGCCTTGAAATTTAGAACAATAGAATTAGATGTATTAGATTTTGATTCGATTATTTATTTGATAGATGACGATCAGATTGATTGCCTGAATGATTGGTTGATACTCACGCTGGCCACGATCTTGACTTCCTTGTATTGCATCTCATAGAAGACGTCTGCGTTTCCCAGAGCCTCCAGCAGAGGGGGCCCAACAGGCATCTGGTTCTCCAGGAAACTGACAAACTCCTGCAGCTTCTGACTGCCCTCTTCAAAGTCCTTGGCAAACTTGTTCCCTCCGGCCTTGTCTGGGGTAGAGATGGATGGAGAACAAGAGTAAAATAAGTAATTTAAACAAGAGTACACAGAAGCCAGCCGCACCAATATGTCGGAGATAACACCGCAAAGCTGGCGACCGAAGTCAGCGTGCATGTGCCCGGCCGCCACAAGGAGTCGCTAGAGCGCGATGGGACAAGGATATCCCAGCCGGCCAAACCCTCCCCTAACCCAGACAACGCTGGGCCAATTGTGCACCGCCTCATGGGTCTCCCGGTCGCGGCCGGCTGCAACACAACCCGGGATCGAACCCGGATCTGTAGTGACGCCTCGATCACTGACCAGTGTCTTAGACCGCAGCACCACTCAGGAGGGCTACTCTGATTGTAAAGCAAAGCAATGTGCTTAATATTAGGAAAGTTGAGAAATAAATATAGGAGGCCTAGACTATAGAAAGCTGATGGGATTCTCCTCTTTTTATTAGAGGCCATCAAAACTCTGTTTTCTCACGCAATTGAATAGCATAGCCTATAGAAATGCTGTGCAACATGGGCTTATAGGAACATGTACTTTATTCTATGCATCAACCAGCTATGAGCTGACTCTTGCTACACTACGGGTGATCCTATTCCCCTCAAACTCTAAACGCCAGGGCTCTCATGAAGTGTTCCATTTGATTTTCCATTGCATTGATGTCGGAGTGATTTGAGGGTCAATAGAGCGCNTCCCTCTCGTCCATGGCACTCCCATCCAGGTCCGGGTCAAAGCCCAGCCTACCCCCTCGGCCTCCTCCCAGCCCCAGGAAGGGGGAGTCAGAGCCGGTGGGTGAGGGAGCGTCCTCAGAGAGGGAGGGGATGGGAGAGTCTTCGGGACCGGGAAGGGAGGACTTGASMGCATCCAGTTTACGTTTGAGGTTGACCACGCGGTTGGCAAAGGTTTTGTAGGCCTTGAAAWTTAGAACKATAGAATTAGATGTATTAGATTTTGATTKGATTATTTATTTGATAGATGACMATCAGATTGATTGCCTGAATGATTGGTTGATACTCACACTGGCCACGATCTTGACTTCCTTGTATTGCATCTCATAGAAGACGTCTGCGTTTCCCAGAGCCTCCAGCAGAGGGGGCCCTACAGGCATCTGGTTCTCCAGGAAACTGACAAACTCCTGCAGCTTCTGACTGCCCTCTTCAAAGTCCTTGGCAAACTTGTTCCCTCCGGCCTTGTCTGGGGTAGAGATGGACGGAGAACAAGAGTAAAATAAGTAATTTAAACAAGAGTACACAGAAGCCAGCCGCACCAATATGTCGGAGATAACACCGCAAAGCTGGCGACCGAAGTCAGCGTGCATGTGCCCGGCCGCCACAAGGAGTCGCTAGAGCGCGATGGGACAAGGATATCCCAGCCGGCCAAACCCTCCCCTAACCCAGACAACGCTGGGCCAATTGTGCACCGCCTCATGGGTCTCCCGGTCGCGGCCGGCTGCAACACAACCCGGGATCGAACCCGGATCTGTAGTGACGCCTCGATCACTGACCAGTGTCTTAGACCGCAGCACCACTCAGGAGGGCTACTCTGATTGTAAAGCAAAGCAATGTGCTTAATATTAGGAAAGTTGAGAAATAAATATAGGAGGCCTAGACTATAGAAAGCTGATGGGATTCTCCTCTTTTTATTAGAGGCCATCAAAACTCTGTTTTCTCACGCAATTGAATAGCATAGCCTATAGAAATGCTGTGCAACATGGGCTTATAGGAACATGTACTTTATTCTATGCATCAACCAGCTATGAGCTGACTCTTGCTACACTACGGGTGATCCTATTCCCCTCAAACTCTAAACGCCAGGGCTCTCATGAAGTGTTCCATTTGATTTTCCATTGCATTGATGTCGGAGTGATTTGAGGGTCAATAGAGCGCMGAYTACCAGGCCATTAGCACGTTTGGTAGGGTACTAATGACTATAGGGGACATCAGAGCGCAGTTTTGGAGACGCCTAGTWACTGTGATTCAASGGTCACATGGAATTTGACTGCAGTCATGACTCGTGACTGCCGGTGTGGCGGTAATACGGTCACCGTAACAGCCCTAGTCATGAACCCTGGCCTTAACCCTGTTTTGACCACTGACCTTTGAGTCTCTTGAGGGCCTCCGTGCTGCAGACGTCCACTCTGAGAGCTGTCAGCTGGGTCTCCCTCAGCTCCTCCTCCTCCACCACCCGTTTGAAGCCCGCCAGCTGCTCGATGAACGACTGGGGCTGGAGAGAGAGGGGGAAGGAAAGAGGGAGGGCGTGGSGAAGGAGGGAAAGAGTATTATTGTGTGCATCTCCATCGAGGGCCAATCATCAGTTGAAACAATAAAGCATCATCCCCGCCACTGTTTGGGTAATAAGCTGAGGGATAGGGCTGAAGAAATGTAACCACTCAAATTCATAGACAGAGCTATGGATACAAGGACTGACCATCCATGATATCAACATTATCGTTTTAGGCTACATTATGTTTGGAGGCTATATAGTGTTCGTTTACATTTGTTGTTTACAAATATTGGAGTAAAACAAGCTTATATTTGGGGTTCTGATGGGGTGTGACAGTTGAACTAAGCTCATGAGGCATTTATAAAAGTTATATTCTTCAAGAATCAATGGGRACAAATCATTKATTTATCAAAACCAAAAATGGKTGTAGCAACTGCAGATTACCCCTTTAAAAGGGTAAAAGCAATTTAGCAGAGGACAGAAAAAAATACACTTACTATGAAATCAGCCACAATCTTGGACTTCAGGGCAGCTTTGGGGTTGACTAGGGCTACAGGACAAAACCACAACACAACACACTGACCTGTTGACTCATACAGACTCAGAGGTTACAGAAATAGAGAGAGACGGCAAAAGGAAAAAACGGTGACAGAGGAGAGAAAGAAATAGGAGACTAACCTGGCGGAGGAGGCTTCTCTTTCTCCCTCTCTCTCTCCTTCTTGGCCAGGTTGGCTTTGAGCTGGGTGATGAGTTCCTCAGGATAGACGTTCCTCTCCTCCCAYATAGTGAAGATCCGCTCCACTGACTTACGCACCTTCGGGTCTCTGGCAAGACAACAGGTCAAAGGGCAAGAGGTTAGAAGGGCACAGATTCAGTCAGCAAGAGATTGGTGGTKAATTTCATCATACATGGGCTAATCCTAACTTCCACCTAAATCAGATGTTCACTTAGTCTCCCCATTMACAATTAAAACGTGCCTCAAATGGAAGTTAGGATATGCCTCACAATATTCATATAATCCAGCGCAGRTCACTCACTTGACCATTAGTGCAGCGTTGGGGAGCACCTCAGCGAAGGCTGAGCGGTAGACGATGGCGTTCTTTCTCTTGCAGTTCTGGATTACATCATTGGCTAGATAGAACAGATTCAGACGGTGGTTGGTGTCCGCTGATGGAGAGAAGGAGGAGAGAAACAGAAGAAATAGGTGGGAGGAGGAAGAGGGTAGTGGGTCCTCAGAAGCCTGATGTTTAACCACATCAAAAACCTTGACCAGCCTAAGCGTAGACCTAAACCTAGTCCCGTGGATGACCTACCTAAACCTATACCCCCCAGTGGATGACCTGCCTAAACATAGAACCCACAGTGGATGACCTGCCTAAGCCTAGACCCCCTCGCCCAGTGGCAGACCAGCTAAACCTAGACCCCCATGGATGACCAGCCAAACCTAGACGCCCAGTGGATGACCAGCCTAAACTAGACCGCCCAGTGGATGACCAGCCTAAACCTAGACCGCCAGTGGATGACCAGCCTAAACCTAGACGCCCAGTGGATGACCAGCCAAACCTAGACCGCCCAGTGGATGACCAGCCTAAACCTAGACCGCCCAGTGGATTGACCAGCCTAAACCTAGACCGCCCAGTGGAGGACCAGCCTAAACCTAGACCACGCTAGCCAGTGGATGACCAGCCTAAACCTAGACCACCTAGCCAAGTGGATGACCAGCCTAAACCTAGACCACGCTTAGCCCAGTGGATGACCAGCCTAAACCTAGACCACGCAGCCCAGTGGATGACCAGCATAAACCTAGACCACCTAGCCCAGTGGATGACCAGCCTAAACCTAGACCACCCTAGCCCAGTGGATGACCAGCCTAAACCTAGACCACCCTAGCCCAGTGGGGACCAGCCTAAACCTAGACCACCCTAGCCCATGGAGACCGCCTAAACCACCAGCCATGGATGACCAGCCTAAACCTAGACCACCCTAGCCCAGTGGATGACCAGCCTAAACCTAGACCACCCTAGCCCAGTTGATGACCAGCCAAACCTAGACCACCCTAGCACAGTGGATGACCAGCCTAAACCTAGACCCTAGCCCAGTGGATGACCAGCCTAAACCTAGACCACCCTAGCACAGTGGATGACCAGCCTAAACCTAGACCGCCCAGCCCAGTGGATGACCAGCCTAAACCTAGACCGCCCAATGGATGACCAGCCTAAACCTAGACCACGCTAGCACAGTGATGACCAGCCTAAACCTAGACCACCCTAGCACAGTGATGACCAGCCTAAACCTAGACCGCCCTAGCCCAGATGACCAGCCTAAACCTAGACCGCCCAATGGATGACCAGCCTAAACCTAGACCCCTCGCCCAGTGGATGACCAGCATAAACCTAGACTGCCCGTGGAAGACCTATTAGCTCATGCATGCATTTGCTAATCAATTCTGGAAATTAGAGGTTGACCGATTATGATTTTTCAACGCCGATACCGATTAATCGGCCGATTTTAAAAATATTTGTAATAATGACAATTACAACAATACAGAATGAACACTTATTTTAACTTAATATAATACATCAATAAAAATCAATTTAGCCTCAAATAAAATTGAAACATGTTCAATTTGGTTTAAATAATGCAAAAACAAAGTGTTGGAGAAGAAAGTAAAAGACAATATTGCCATGTAAGAAAGCTAACGTTTAAGTCATTGCTCAGAACATGAAACATATGAAAGCTGGTGGTTCCTTTTAACATGAGTCTTCAATATTCCCTGGTAAGAAGTTTTAGGTTGTAGTTATTATAGCAATTATAGGACTATTTCTCTCTATACGATTTGTATTTCAATACCTTTGACTAGGATGTTCTTATAGGCACTTTAGTATTGCTAGTGTAACAGTATAGCTTCCATCCCTCTCCTCGCCCCTACCTGGGCTCGAACCAGGAACAATCGACAACTGCCACCCTCGAAAGCAGTTACCCATGCAGAGCAAAGGGAACAACTACTCCAAGTCTCAGAGCGAGTGACGTTTGAAACGCTATTAGCGCGCACCCCGCTAACTAGCTAGCCATTTCACATCGGTTACACCAGCCTAATCTCGGGTTGATAGGCTTGAATTCATAAACAGCAGAGCTGCTGGCAAAACGCACGAAAGTGCTGTTTGAATGAATGCTTACGAGTCTGCTGGTGCCCACCATCGCTCAGTCAGACTGCGCTATCAAATCATAGACTTAATTATAACATAATAACACACAGAAATACGAGCCGTAGGTCTTAATATGGTCAAATCCGAACTATCATCTCGAAAAACAAAACATTTATTCTTTCAGTGAAATACGGAACCATTCCGTATTTTATCTAACGGGTGCATCCATAAGTCTAAATATTGCTGTTACATTGCACAACCTTCAATGTTATGTCATAATTACGTAAATTCTGGCAAATAGTTCGCAATGAGCCAGGCGGCCCAAACTGTTGCATATACCCTGACTCTGCTTGCAATGAACGCAAGAGAACTGACACAATTTCACCTGGTTAATATTGCCTACTAACCTGGATTTCTTTTTAGCAAAATGCAGGTTAAAAAATATAACTTCTGTGTATTGATTTTAAGAAAGGCATTGATGTTTATGGTTAGGTACACGTTGGAGCAACGACAGTCCCTTTCGCGAATGCGCACTGCATCGATTAAATGCCATGCAGGACACGCTAGATAAACTAGTAATATCATCAACCATGTGTAGTTATAAACTAGTGATTATGATTGATTGATTGTTTTTATAAGATAAGTTACTGCTAGCTAGCAACTTACCTTGGCTTCTTACTGCATTCGCGTAACAGGCGGACTCCTCGTGAGGCAGGTGGTTAGAGCATTGGACTAGTTAACCGCAAGGTTGCAAGATTGAATCCCTGAGTTGACAAGGTAAAAATCTGTCGTTCTGCCCCTGAACAAGGCAGTTAACCCACCGTTCCTAGGCCGTCATTGAAAATAAGAATGTGTTCTAACTGACTTGCCTAGTTAAATGAAGGTTAAAAATATATATATAAAAAAAATAGACAAAGTCAGCATCCAAAATTACCAATTTCTGATTGTCATATAAACTTGAAATCGACCCGAATTAAATCGGCCATTCCGATTGATCGGTCGACCTCTACTGGAAATATAGCAAAACCAACCAGTGTCGATGGGAAACTTCACTGAAATGACAAATAATGCAGTGCTTTTACTAAGTGACAGTCAGATGTCATGACAAGCTGATATTCACTTTTCTATCTAAAGCATAATTAACGCACAGACAAAACGTCATTACTGCAGCGCACACTTTTTTCAACTGACAACTTCTCCAACTGAAGCTCTGTGTTACAGGCAAGGATAAGACGTGGAAACCAAATAGGCTTGTCATGCAGGTAAATGAAGTCCAACATAAATTAAGCCTGGTGGTTGGGGGGGAAAAACACAGCTTGAATGGCAATATAAAGGCTCTTACATCTCCCTCCCTGAATATATGAAGATCCAGTTGAACATGTTCAAAGATGCAGCATGCAACACGGTAGTCACAATGTCAATAATAATGTTCAGCACCGCCACCTATTCATTCATGACACATTGTTTTCAGACAGATGAACAGAGCAGACAGCGTCGTCGCGCTCTGACACAAAACAACGTTCATGACATTCATGTAATTAAAAAAATGTAAATGACTCAAAGCTGGAGAATGTCATACATTCAAAAGCCTGCACACCCAGAGTTAAGGTATTTCAAAGTGATCAGCTGATGGAGTAGGGAAAACGGACACAAATCAAACACAGATCAGGTTCTGATCCAGACAAGACTAGAAYCGGTATGTACGAGTCCCACAATATCAATTAGGGTCATTGAAGCCATATTGATAAACTGAAAGTGATATTAGCCTARGCCCTACAGCCTCAGCATCTTGTGCAGGACAGCTGTGATGACTAGTGTAAATCAACTACGTAGGTAGTAAACCAACCTTAGTAAATGGTAACAAAATAAACAGAGATACATTACCACTTTGTAACATAAAATAACAATGCAAAAGCCTTTCATACATCACAGTTGAGTCCAAGTGGGGAACGGTTGGCAAGTCAAAGGAGAGAGAAACGCCCCCCGACTCCCCATGGGAAGATGCATTCAGGGAGGACGAGTTGGAAAGTATACAACCAGGGGAGGAAGAGATGAAGACTGAGCACAGAACAGAAAACAACAAGCTCTCTGCTGTCTACAGTACGCAAACCAAACAGCATGGGCTCCCGAGTGGCGCAGCGGTCTAAGGCACTGCATCTCAGTGCAAGAGGCGTCACTACTGTCCCTGGTTCGAATCCAGGCTGTATCACATCCGGTCGTGATTGGGAGTCCCATAGGGKAGCACACAATTGGCCCAGCGTGGTACGGGTTTGGCCGGGGTAGGCAGTCATTGCAAATAAGAATGTGTTCTTAACTGACTTGCCCAGCACTGTGGATTGAATAGAGCACCAAGATATCCAATGAATGTAACAATGAGTTCTAATTCATATCCTAAGTTCATTACATGAAACYGCTCTTCTTCGAAAAGATCCTGGAGTCAAAAAATAGAACTTGCTGAAGTCTAGGCCTAACTAAGTCTGAGTTGCACAGGAGTGGTGGGGAAGGGGAAACAGTTCAAAATAAACAATCGCTTTCAATAGCAACAGGTCCCAGCTTCCTTRCCTGGCCTAAGCTATATTGTAAAGACGAATCCTTGCAAATCTTCAGTTGAGAATATTGCAGAATGATTATGGACTAGGGCATGTGATTGGGTGTAAATGTAGGGCCTTGGATGGAATACCTGTTCTACTACAGCGGACACCGTAGTCTAGGTGGACACGGACTCATTTCAACAGACCAACGAATACTCAGGGCCACCCGCTCTCCGGTCAAACTGTCCACGTCTGAGGGTTTAAAGTTTCAACCTCCAAAGCCATAGTGATGGGGGGATATATATAGTTACATATCAGGATATTCTTTTTGATGATATTTCTTACCGTTTTGACAATGTTGCAATATTATTTGGGCTAGTTGGCTGCACCTGCAACAAAACTCCAGTATTTTTCCATAGCTTYTTCTCAATCATTTTAAATAGGGAACCAATTGTTTTCAGCACTTATTTCCATGACTGATCAAAACTTTCTCATGGCCCTCTAGTGCCTCTGCAGCGGACATATGCTGAGCAATATGTTTGGAACTTCAAATCGCAATACACATAGTATCAGCACCAAAGTATGGAGATAATATGGTATTGTGAGGTCCCTGGCAATTTCCAACCCTCGCAGTCTGCTTGGCCAGGCAGACTGCGATGCCACGTAAACCATCAGATAGCAATCATGGGCAAATGATGCATGTCAAGTGGCATTACAACAGCATTAGGCTTAGCGTACCTCTAAGAGGCACAGCCCAGTTTGCAGAAATTGGTTCCCGAAACATTTTCTGTTCCGTGACCAACATAAAAGCTTTTCAGTACCACCACCGGGAAGACCAGTGGTTCCTCCTGACCCAACACAGAAATCACTGACCTAGTACAAGCCAGCCAGGACCAGATATTTTGGGTACTTAATTAGCACGCTTTAAGCCTTCCAAACCAAATTGTGATGAACTCAAGTTGTAGTGGTAAAATATGTACCACTATCTGCACCAGCTCAGGTACAGTAGGATTKATTTTGCAAGTGGAAAAAAGGTATGTGTTCAGAAACGGAACATCACATAGGCCCCTACTACTGTAAACAATAAACACTTACGTGTTTTCTCAATCTCATAGCAGAAACACATGACCGATATTAACCAACAGATAGTTATTTCCAGCTGGTCAGGCAACACATTACAACAGTATTTTCTCTGGAATACTGCATTGGAGGGAGACCCAATAACATATGTTAAAATGATTTGAACTATTTGACCATGCATATAGCGTATGCATGGTCCATATGATCAGGTGTGCTATTAGCAATAAGCATTATCACCTGTAGCCCAACTGATGCAGCATAGTGGCTAGAAATAAATAGGCTGAAGCATGGGGTTGCTTATCTGCATTTACCCTATTGGGCTAATCATTAGCTAGATCCCAAATGTAATCTTTTAACTAGTTAGCATCCCATTAGTGAAATGTATGTTCCAAAGAACTTGCATAAATAGTGAATATAATGTAGCCCTGCCTACCTGTTAGGGTAACTTGGGGTATTCCGCCACCCGGGGTAACGCCTCTACTTCTCGCCAAAACCACTTCATGTCACCCCCCCCCCCAACACTTTCCCTTGTTTCCACTGCTCTTGCTCAACTAAAAATGGCATCCGTTTCAGCACCATTTTTTTTGTCACCCCCCAAAAACAAGTGAGGTAGGGTGGTGTTTCACCCCAAGGTACCTTACAATTGACTGTGTTACATTTAGCCCCACTCTCCCCTATACAGTCACAGCAAATTACAGTGATAATGTGCTTAACCATGATGCTGCTAAAACCTCTGTGGTGCAGTTCGCACATATTCAGGAGTTAATAAATAAAGTAGGAATGGAAAGCTGGCAACATCCTCTTTTTAACAAAGGCCATTAAAACTGCTTTTCTCTGTGATTGCAAGAATTGTTGTGCATCCGTTTGTCAGAATGCAGGTTTCCCTCCCTATAGCACTCATAACATGAATGAATCTCAAGAGMGAAATAGATTAACTATTCTACTATGCGGTTATCTGATTTGTCTAGTCATTACATTTTGTTTGCAGGGGGAAAGTAAATCAAAGTGTGCCTCGACAGAAATATTTCTGTTTCATATTTTTGCGGCGTGGCGGCAATGATCTTGCCGTGGCACAGCGCCACAGTTAAATGAGTGCAGTGGAAACACTGCATTACAACACAACCCTAGGAGCTGAACTGTTAACACGGCCATCCAACATTCCGTGAAAATTAAAACATTTGAGTTGAAAGTTTAACCTTGACAACAAAGCCTACAACTCACCAAGTTTATCTTTGGTTGACTGAGTTCAAAAGCTAGTTTGAATGTTTCAGAACATCATACACAATGCACAGCACTATAGACAACAGATATACATGTGGTTGAGCCAATGACAGGGACAGAGCGAGATGGGAACACATGCAACCTTGCAAATGTTAAGTCTACTGCAGTGCAATTAATTTTAAATTAACGAAAACTGCGCAGGGCAATGAAAGCATTGAAAACCAGCTAAACCTTTATASCTGGAGGCAAGGAAAMTGMGCAACATCAGTTTCCATAAAGAACAAAACACTGGCATATCTATATCCATAGCATATCACACCARGCACTTCATAAAATAACCCCTCAAAAACACAATGAATGACATAGTCAAAGTTTAGGTCTAATTTAACCCCAGTGTTGATACAACACTTGGAGTTAAGACTCTGCTAGGCCTACCAGGGGGCATTGCGAGGTGCCACCACCTGAATATGATTGGCCACCCTTAGTGTCCTGCCATTCTCATTGGGTCAGAGCGCTGTCAATCTGGCTCACATTGGAGAGAAACGACAGAGTGGTGTTTCTTCTGCGGGAAGGCTGTTTGATTGGCTGGCTGGCTTTTTTGGGACTACGGAGAGCCCAGCATGACTTCTCTCTTAGTTGAGTTGTAAGTCGCTCTGGATAAAGAGCGTCTGCTAAATGACTTAAATGTTAAATGTAATGAAAGCAGTGCAGAGGTGGAAAATCGCTAGGTAACTGCTGTTTGACTTGACAGCAAACTAAACTAGTTTCCCAGTGTATAGCCAGTAGAGGTCGACCGATTAATCGGAATGGCCGATTAATTAAGGCCGAGTTCAAGTTTTCATAACAATCGGTAAATCGGTATTTTTGGACACAATTTTTTTTTACACCTTTATTTAACTAGGCAAGTCAGTTAAGAACACATTCGTATTATCAATGACGGCCTAAGAACGGTGGGTTAACTGCCTTGTTCAGGGGCAGAACGACAGATTTTTACCCTTGTCAGCTCGGGGATTAGTTTTTTGCAATCTTCCGGTTACTAGTCCAACGCTCTAACCACCTGCCTTACTTTGCACTCCACGAGGAGTCTACCTGTTACGCGAGGGCAGCCAAGAAGCCAAGGTAAGTTGCTAGCTAGCATTAAACTTATCTTATAAAAAAAACAATCAATCTTAACATAATCACTAGTTAACTAAACATGGTTGATGATATTACTAGTTTATCAAGCGTGTCCTGCGTTGCATATGATCGATGCGGGTGCTGTTAATTCTCATCGAATCACAGCCTACTTCGACAACGGAGTGATGATTTAACAAGCGCATTTGCGAAAAAAGCACTGTCCTTGCACCAATGTACCTAACCATAAACATCAATGCCTTTCTTTAAAATCAATACACAAGTATATATTTTTAAACTGCATATTTAGTTAATATTGCTGCTAACATGAATTTCTTATAATTAGGGGAAAATTGTGTCACTTCTCTTGCGTTCCGTGCAAGCAGTCAGGGTATATGCATGTGTCTCCGCACCACGTGCTCTCACCACTGGTGTCCCCCAGGGCTCTGTTTCTAGGCCCTCTCCTATTCTCGCTATACCCCAAGTCATTGGCTCTGTCATATCCTCACATGGTCTTCCCTATCATTGCTATGCAGACGACACACAATTAATCTTCTCCTTTCCCCTTCTGATAACAGGTGGCGAATCGCATCTCTGCCATGTCTGGCAGACATATCAGTGTGGATACGGGAATCACCACCTCAAGCTGAACCTCGGCAAGACGGAGCTGCTCTTCCTCCCGGGAAGGGACTGCCGTTCCATGATCTCGCCATCACGGTTTGACAACTCCATTGTGTCCTCCTCCCAGAGTGCTAAGAACCTTGGCGTGATCCTGGACAACACACCTGCGTTCTCAACTAACATCAAGGCGGTGACCCGTTCCTGTAGGTTCATGCTCTACAACATTCGCAGAGTACGACCCTGCCTCACACAGGAAGCGGCGCAGGTCCTAATCCAGGCACTTGTCATCTCCCGTCTGGATTACTGCAACTCGCTGTTGGCTGGGCTCCCTGCCTGTGCCATTAACCCCTACAACTCATCCAGAACGCCGCAGCCCGTCTGGTGTCCAACCTTCCCAAGTTCTCTCACGTCACCCCGCTCCTCCGCTCTCTCACTGGCTTCCAGTTGAAGCTCGCATCCGCTACAAGACCATGGTGCTTGCCTACGGAGCTGTGAGGGGAAACGGCACCTCCGTACCTTCAGGCTCTGATCAGGCCCTACACCCAAACAAGGGCACTGCGTTCATCCACCTCTGGCCTGCTCGCCTCCCTACCTCTGAGGAAGTACAGTTCCCGCTCAGCCCAGTCAAAACTGTTCGCTGCTCTGGCACCCCAATGGTGGAACAAACTCCCTCACGACGCCAGGTTCAGCGGAGTCAATCACCACCTTCCGGAGACACCTGAAACCCCACCTCTTTAAGGAATACCTAGGATAGGATAAAGTAATCCTTCTAACCCCCCCCCCTTAAAGAGTTAGATGCACTATTGTTAAAGTGGTTGTTCCACTGGATATCATAAGGTGAATCACCCAATTTGTAAGTCGCTCTGGATAAGAGCGTCTGCTAAATGACTTAAATGTAAATGTAAATATGCAGCAGTTTGGCCGCCTGGCTCATTGCGAACTGTGTGAAGTCCTTTATTTCCTAACAAAGGCCGTAATTAATTTGCCAGAATTGTACAGAATTATTACATAACATTCAAGTTGTACAATGTAACAGCAATATTTAGACTTAGGGATGCCACCCGTTAGATAAAATACAGAACGGTTCCGTATTTCACTGAAAGAATAAAACGTTTTGTTTTTTGAAATGATAAGTTTTCCGGATTCTACCATTTTAATGACCAAAGGCTCGTATTGTGTGTGTTATTATGTTATAATTAAGTCTATGATTTGATAGAGCAGTCTGACTGAGCGATGGTAGGCAGCAGCAGGCTCATAAGCATTCATTCAAACAACACTTTCGTGCGTTTGCCAGCAGCTATTGCGCTGTTTATGACTTCAAGCCTATCAACTCCCCGAGATTAGGCTGGTGTAACCGATGTGAAATGGCTAGCTAGTTAGCGGGGGTGCACGCTAATAGCGTTTCAAACGTCACTCGCTCTGAGACTTGGAGTAGTTGTTCTCTTTGCTCTGCATGGGTAATGCTGCTTCGAGGGTGGCTGTTGTCGATGTGCTCCTGGTTCGAGCCCAGGTAGGGGCGAGGAGAGGGACGGAAGCTATACTGTTACACTAGCAATACTAAAGTGCCTATAAGAACATCCAATAGTCAAAGGTATATGAAATACAAATCGTATAGAGAAATAGTCCTATAATTGCTATAATAACTACAACCTAAAACTTCTTACCTGGGAATATTGAAGACTCATGTTAAAAGGAACCACCAGCTTTCATATGTTCTGAGCAAGGAACTTTAGCTTTTTTACATGGCACATATTGCACTTTTACTTTCTGCTCCAACACTTTGTTTTTGCATTATTTAAACCAAAATTGAATAGGTTTCATTATTTATTTGAGGCTAAATGTATTTTATTTGATGTATTAAGTTAAAATAAGTGTTCATTCAGTTATTGTTGTAATTGTCATTATTACAAATTTAAAAAAAAATAGGCCGATTAATCAGTATCAGCTTTTTTTGGTCCTCCAATAATCGATATCGGCTCGGTTCGTAAAAATTATGATCTGTCGACCTCTAATTGCCAGTGTAGCTTGTTTATTGCTGTAGGCTATGGCATGTTTGTTCTAGAATGTTATGCATGTCCCTTATTGACTGAGGTGAATGAAGCTCAGCAGCCAAAGTGATAATAGATGGAGGTATTGCATTCCCCAAATAGCATTTTAGAGCTTTTAAATTGTTAGAAACATACATCTTAAACTTTAAAAATGTCTTGGATGGGGGAGTTACCACTGGACATGGTGGTAGTATCTAACTTGAATACGGATCAATATGGATCACTTCAAATGTATTTATTTTAATACATTTGGGCAGATACAAATTAACAGTTGAAACAGCAGAGGTGGCAACAAGTCTCAGAGTGGTAGGGCACATCTTTTCCACTGGGCCTGGAGTTCTTCCTGATCTGGTAACCTAACCAGGTAAAACACCAGACCTTATGACCGTGATATCAGGTGAACTCCTGCCCTGAGGAGGATGAAAACCCTGTGTAGACTGCAGCAACCTTGTACTTGTTCATATGAATTATGTTTAAAACACAGACGGAGACCACTATGATTGGACAATAGAACTCCGGGCTGAGGTTGCTTTATACAGGTTTGTATCATGTAGACCTACGCAACTGTAGACCGGTAATAAAAAACACAACTCTTATCACATACAGCATACCAGATCGCTAATGTTTAGGTGTAGGATGCTGCAACATTCATGTAAAGAGTTTTTAATTTGTGTCTGTCGGGGCTGATGTGTTATCACATTTGCTAAATAAATAGACCTATGCAGGAAAGTGCTGAGTGCTTTGCTAGATGTGCCTTGTGCCCGGCCTGTGATCTCCCTAATCTGATTGGTCAAGACACACACAGAACATGCAGTGTTCCGACGTGCAGGACAGCAACTGTGTGCGAGTTAACGAATCATGAGGAAAATATGCCCCCCCCCCCCCACACAAAAAAAATGTTAACCCATTTTGTCCCTCTTTTGAATTATTTCGTCGATATTTTGTATTAAACTAAACCAGCTAGCCACCCMTTTGCCGTCGGGTCTGAAACAGTTATGCAATACAATGCGTCGTATTTTAAGCCAATGTAACGCTTTTTGTTAAACAATTTGCTAATTTCCCATGGCCATGGTGTTGGCCCCATCTTTGCCACCCCAACAACCATACAATCGACCCTGGGCCTAACCCAGATTTCTTCCTAAAGGCCGGTTTTTCAGCCCACTTGTTTACCCAGCAACATGTATCACCTGTGCTCTGTCAACACTACCCCCATTTTAACTCTAGTTCAAACACATTTGATAGTTTGGCTAGCTAGCTAATTACCTGGATCCTCTATCCTCTGCAGTTCTGCAAAAACATAGCGCGTGCGATGCGCACAAAACAGGTGCAATGTCGAACCATATGTGCAGACAGGTCAGGTTCGAGCGAACTAAATTGATCACACGTCGCTAGCMAACGTTAATATACATAACGATATGCTGAACTGCAGCTACTGGTAGGTACTAACTACCTTACTATAACGAGTTAGTTACATTAGCTTGCAAGGCAGCTAACTATAAGTACAAAGCACAAGTTGTATTACCCATCTTATTTTAGCTATGCAWGAACTTTATGGAGTCAACATTTTTCGGTAACACATTAGGAACATCATTGAWTAGTTAACGTGTGTATAGTAGCAGGGAAAGCTAGCTAACGAATGACAAGCTAACGTTAGCTACTCACATTTCTTGAGCCACTTCATCCAGTACCGAACGATAAGGCTGTGATACTTTTTATTTTCAATGCACCAGGTCGACAGTCCCTGTATAGACTCCATAGTGTTGGATACTCCTTGGAATCTGCGGTCCAGGGTAGCCTCCAAAGCGCCGCGGCCACCATGGCCGCTAACAGCTCCAGAACCCGCCGCCATTTTTCCAGTTCTCTCTGGTACTGCAGACACGGACACCGCAATGAGTCATGAAGGTAGCAAAAGTGTGACAGACAGGCGAAAGGAGACACGCCCCTACAGATCTAGGGTCAGATTCTGAAAACTGACCTAATAACAGTTGGAGGGCCAGGCAACTTCAACAGTTTGACCAATATTTACAACCTGAAAGGGGCCTATATGTGAAAAGTTGGTTGCATCCAATCGCAAGCATTATAAAATGGTACCTCTCACCGTGTTACAAATCCAACGCAGCAGCTGAAAATAATTTAAAAAATGCACAAAGGTATAAAGCTTTCATTTTTCATTCAAAAGTATTGTATTGTCCTGCATGTGTTTATTGACAACATATACAGGATCAAACATAAGGGGAAGACACTTTATCCAAAACAAACATCGCTAAAGAAAAGAAAACAATTTTGGTTCAGTCAATATTTGACTAAATGTGGTCATTCCACAAAAAACAATTGTGTCAATTTTCTTTAAAAATAAAATGGCCAAAAACATTACACAAAAACAATAGTCAAATGTACGATCTCATACGTTTCATAGTCTTTAGTTACTTCTATGCTGATAGGTTGGTTTTTGTTTATTCGAAACAGGGCTTTTGCTTGGGAATAGTACATTGCGGCAATATTTCAYAACTGTATTTGGACCACAGCTGGGCTTACACTCAGGAACTGTAGTCAGGTTGAGAAGCCAATAGCAAGCTATAGAACACTCACACAGTGGAGAGATGTCAGACATAGTATTAAACACTGACACACAGCAACTGACAGCCTGAATGACATCCTAACTACTAGAAAGATGGTCTCACAGTTATCAACTCTTCCACAAAATGTGATTGCAGAACAGTGTACAATATCAGTGCTCAATATCTATACACACCATATATCCCTCCTAATCTACGCCCTCATCCATTCTCTAACCAGCACTTCCTTTCATTCATTCACTCCCAATCCATCTCCCTCCCTGTCTTAAGTCAAGTCACCACACAATAACAGGCAGGCAGTCAGCCATACAAGGCTGGGTTGGGGTTGTGAATGTATCTGTAAGAGGGGTACAATCACCCCTGACCTTTGCATGTCTCTGGTGKACGAGGTAACAATGCGCTTCACCACTGATCCAGGATCAGATAACTCCTAACCATTATGAGGATGAACAACTATCGGACCCTGGGTCAGTGGTAAGGGATCCTTCTGCCTCCTCAGCTCTAGTGATGCTCTTCCCTTCAGTCATCAGTGCTCTCCAGCACGCTCTGGCTCAGAGCCAGGTCCCAGTAGTGTTCTGTTCCGTGCTTCTTAAAGTGTTCTCTAGCCATGTTCTCTGTAGGACACTGCTTAAACTTAATCTCCCCGTAGTTACGCTCCTTAGCCGTGCCCTGGGAGGATGGAGGAGGAGAGGGGACAGATGGAGGCAGGAGAGAAAACAGCAGGGGAAGAAAGAGAAAGACAAGGTTATATCAGTCTATACTGCATTTACAATCAATCCATTTTAAAGAAGCCAGTTGTCCAAGATGAGCATGATTATTATACGAAGCATGCATTACACTCCTGGAGCGTTAGTCAAATAAGATGTAATGGTTAACCACTCACCTCCCAGACCAGGCTGCATCTGTTGTTCTTCTTGGTCTCATCGTCTGCATCTGGATCTGACAGACAGAGGAGAAAGGAAAACGGATTCAGAACCACAACAACTACAGTGAAGTATTATGTAATATAAACAGTAAGACATACAGCGTGGATCATCAACTAGATTCAGCTATGGGCCCATTTTTTCTTGAGCAGATGGTCAGGGGGGCAGAACATAATTACAAATAATTTGCAAATTGACCACAAGACGCCCATACAGATATAACATTTGACTACAACAATCATTTCAAACCATGCTTACATTTGTATACGACCACATACAGTGGCAAGAAAAAGTATGTGAACCCTTTGGAATTACATGGATTTCTGCATAAATTGATAATCAAATTTGATCTGACCTTCATCTTAGTCACAACAATAGACAAACAGTGTGCTTAAACTAATAACACCAATTGTATTTTTCTTGTCTGTCTATATTGAATACATAATTTAAACATTCATAGTGTAGGTTGGAAAAAGTATGAACTCCTAGGCTAATGACTTCTCCAAAAGCTAATTGGAGTCATGAGTCAGCTAACCTGGAGTCCAATCAATGAAACGAGATTGGAGATGTTGGAGATTGGCTTGCCCTATAAAAAAACAACTCACAAAATGTGAGTTTGCTATTCACAAGAGGCATTGCCTGATGTAAACCATGCCTCGAACAAAAGAGATCTCAGAAACCTAAGATGAAGAATTGTTGACTTGCATAAAGCTGGAAAGGATTACAAAAGTATCTCTAAAAGCCTTGATGTTCATCAGTCCACGGTAAGACAAATTGTCTATAAGTGGAAAGTTCAGCACTGTTGCTACTCTCCCTAGGAGTGGCCGTCCTGCAAAGATGAGTGCAAGAGCACAGCGCAGAATGCTCAAGAAGAATCCTAGAGTGTCAGCTAAAGACTTACAGAAATCTCTGGAACATGCTAACATCTATGTTGACGAGTCTACGATACGTAAAACACTAAACAAGAATGGTGTTAATGGGAGGACACCACAGAAGAAGCCACCTCTGTCCAAAAAAAACATTGCTGCACGTCTGAAGTTTGTAAAAGTGCACCTGGATGTTCCACAGCGCTACTGGCAAAATATTCTGTGGACAGATGAAACTACAGTTGAGTTGTTTGGAAGGAACACACAACACTAATGTGTGAAGAAAAAAAGGCAGAGCACACAAACATCAAAACCTCATCCCAACTGTAAAGTATGGTGGAGGGAGCATCATGGTTTGGGGCTGCTTTGCTGCCTCAGGGCCTGGACAGCTTGCTATCAGCAAAAGAAAAATGAAGTCCCAAGTTTATCAAGACATTTCGCAGGAGAATGTTAGGCTATCTGTCTGCCAATTGAAGCTCAACAGAAGTTGGGTGATGCAACAGGACAATGACCCAAAACACAGAAGTAAATACACCTTTTGGAGTGGCCCAGTCAGAGTCCTGACCTCAACCCGATTTGAGATGCTGTGGCATGAACTCAAGAGAGCAGTTCACACCAGACATCCCAAGAATATTGCTGAACTGAAACAGGTTTTGTAAAGAGGGATGGTCCAAAATTCCTCCTGACGGTTGTGCAGGTCTGATCCGCAACTACAGAAAATGTTTGGTTGAGGTTATTGCTGCCAAATGAGGGTCAACCAGTTATTAAATCCAAGGATTCACATACTTTCCCCACCCTGCACTGTGAATGTTTACACGGTGTGTTCAATAAAGACATGAAAATGTATAATTGTTTGTGTGTTATTAGTTTAAGCAGACAGTGTGTCTATTGTTATGACCTTGATGAAGATCAGAACATTTTATGACCAATTTATTTAGAAATCCAGGTATTTCCAAAGGGTTCCAATACTTTCTTGCCACTGTATACATCTCTTATGTTCAGACTACTTTGGAACAGATTTGCAAAAATTACAATCACTTGGAGTTGATTTGTTGCTGTTTTTAGTATTTTATGAGCCTATCAGTTGTGTTGTGACAAGGTTGGTGGGGGTATACAGAAGATAGCCCAATTTGGTAAAAGACCAAGTCCATATTATGGAAAGAACAGCTCAAATAAGCAAAGAGAAACGACAGTTCATCATTACTTGAAGACATGAAGGTCAGTCAATACGGAAATTAAGAACTTTGAAAGTTTCTTCAAGTGCAGTCGCAAAAACCAACAAGCGCTATGATGAAACTGGCTCTCATGAGAACCGCCACAGGAAAGGAAGACCCAGAGTTACCTCTGCTGCAGAGGATAAGTTCATTAGTTACCAGCCTCAGAAATTGCAGCCCAAATAAATGCTTCAGAGTTCAAGTAACAGACACATCTCAACATCAGCTGTTCAGAGGAGACTGCGTGAATCAGGCCTTCGTGGTCAAATTGCTGCAAAGAAACCACTGCTAAAGGACACCTATAAGAAGAGACTTGCTTGGGTCATGAAAGATGAGCAATGGACATTAAACCATTATGTCCTTTGGTCTGGAGTCCAAATTTGAGTTTGTTTGGTTCCAACTGCCGTGTCTGAGACGCAGAGTAGGCGAACGGATGATCTCCGCATGTGTGGTTCCCACCTTGAAGCATGGAGGTCGTGGTGTGATGGTGCTTTGCTGGTGACACTGTCAGTGATTTATTTAGAATTCAAGGCACAGCATGGCTACCACAGCATTCTACAGCCATACCTCATCCCATCTGGTTTGGGCTTAGTGGGACTATCATTTGTTTTAACAGGACAATGACCGAAAACACACCTCCAGGCTGTGTACGGGCTACTTGACCAAGGAGAGTGATGGAGTGCATCAAATGACCTGGCCTCCACAATCACCCGACCTCAACCCAATTGAGATGGTTTGGGATGAGTTGGACAACAGAGTGAAGGAAAAGCAGGCAACAAGTGCTCAGTGGAAACTCATTCAACACTGTTGGAAAAGCATTCCTCATGAAGCTGGTTGAGAGAATGCCAAGAGTGTGCAAAGCTGTCATCAAGGCAAAGGGTGGCTACTTTGAAGAATCTAAGACCTAAAATATATTTTGATTTTTTTAACACTTTTTTTAGTTACTACATTATTCCATATGTGTTATTTCATAGTTGTGATGTCTTCACTATTATATTGCAATGTAGAAAATAGTACAAATAAAAGAAAAACCCTTGAATGAGTAGGTGTCCAACTTTTGACTGGTACTGTATATATAAATTAAATTCTCACCATCTCTCTTGGAGTTGTGTTCTTCCCATTTGATTCTGCTCAACATGAGCCTCTTGAACTTCTTCTGGGCTTTGGGACCTGAGAGAACAGCACATGCATGCGCAGTCATGTAGTTAACTCTGGGGTAAAGAAGAACCCATTTACAGCAACAAGTCATAAGAAATGTTATGAGATTTTCATGAGTAATTCATGGTAATTAAATGCAACTTGAATGGTTCAGACTCAGTGAAAGTAGACCCCATTTAAAGAGACTAATATGGTCCCTCTCCCCTCACACCCTTCCCTCCCTCCCTCCATCCACCCCTCTCTCACCTCCCTCCACCACCACCATGTTGACGTCTCGGTGTAGCACCACGGTGCCCGTCAGGTACAGCTGGTTGGCGTTAGCTTCCACCTTAAACTTCTTAGCCGGGTTGTGGAGGTTACGGATCCTGAGGGAAAGCGAGGGGGTGAGCGAGCAAGTACGAATGAGTAGGAAAGGCACACGGACACACTAAGCCGTAAATAGTTACATGTGCACAGAGACTTACCTAAACACTATAACATGCACACAAAACCTTATGCTATCCAGAGAATAACCCTAACTCACCTATAGACTGCGATGTGAACTCCAAGACTCAGGTCCTCTTTCAGCTTCTTCACCTTCTTCTCTTTTCTCTGCTCGGTTGTGAGCTTCCGGGCTGCATTGGCCTCCTCATGGGCCCTGAGGACAAACACACAGACAGCTGGTTATGTAGTGAGAGATGTCATATGGGGAAGGGGGGAAAATGGTGAGCCAGGAAGTGGGTGAAATAGGAGCAGTGATAGATGGGAGGCAGAAAAGAGAGAGGGGGGAGAGAGAGCGAGGAGAAATGGGTTAATAGATGAGGGAGGGGTAAGAGAAAGAGGGGACAATACAGAGAGAAATGTGTAGTGGTTTGACTTACTTCTGTCTCTTGGCCATCTGTGCTCTGACGTGGGCCTCTACCTTAGTGGGATCCTGTACTGCCTCCGTACCRAGCACTCTCATCAGGTTAGAGATGCGCACTGACGGGACAAACACACTCAAGGTTAGAGATGCACTAAAACGGGGAGGAACACAGGCCTCAAACAGGACTACCACTCAGTAAAACGTCGAAGAGAAAAGCAGCATTACTTCAACAGCCCTGGTCTCGATCCTACCTTTAGGTTCTGGGGGGGGCATGAGCCCCAGTCGGACCTTCTCCTGTAGCTCTTTCTGTCCCTCCCTGCGAGTCTGTCTCCTCAGCTTCTTCTGTTCCTTCTTAGTCAGGTACACTCCCAGAGTCACTCCTGGCTTGTCTGTGTCCACTGGAGAGAGGGAGACCAACACTTAGAGKGMCCTTCTCAAACTGAACAGTAGTCTACGCCTCTCGGTCAGGTTGTCAACAAGGCGGCATGGCGCATCGTTCAGAAACATACATCTCTTTTACATCAAATATGGTTGAATTTTCAAACTAGTTTTCATCTGGAAGGCAGATAAAGGGTTTCTATCAAAACCAAACCCTTTGTCATGTGAAAACAGAATRCTAGTCATTACTCCACACGCTTAATTAGGTCACTTTTGTTTTGAGCCGACTTCGCCGTGGGCATTGAACAGGTCCCCTGGGTCACACCTGGGCGGCAGCCCCGTTCCACATCGAACGCAGTCAACTTTCAGCCCATGCAAAACACGCCTACACGGGCGACCGGGTGAGATGAATCTAACCCCCTGACTAATATCCAGGAGCCCRTATTGGGACCTTGACATAAAAGTAACATCAAAGAAGGGATGTGTGTGGTTACCTGGGGGGCTGATCTGAGCAGGGTGCTCCACCAGGTTTGTGACTCCAAACAACTCCATCGCCACAAAATTGGTATCTGTGGATCTGAGAGAGAAGAGATGTGATCAGCACAACAAGAAATCTGGAAAATGGTGGAGAGAGGACTTTCATGACAATTCTTCAAAAGGTATACAACTTGGATATAGATGTTAGGATGACTAAAGTGGGGATTAAATGTGTAAAGACTCACAGGTCAATGTTGGAGGGGAGGATGTACGAGTCCCACCACTCAATGATGGGCACCTGCCCYTCCCCCAGCAWCTTCTTGGGGGCAAAGAGGGCCAGCTTGGTGGAGGCCTGGATCCCCGTCTTCTTGGCTGCCTGGGCGATCTCTGTCTGCAGCTTCTCCAACTGGGCCTGGACAGGGGACGGAGGTGGTTTTGGTTGTTTCATTTCCATTTTGCAGTTAATGTTACACTCTACAAATAGTTTTCCCCTCTCTGTGTATTGATCAATTGTTGTGAAACYCTTTCAAAATAATAAAAGGCTATGGTGAGAGGTGGAAGGTGACAGGTCAGMGGTCAGATTTGGTACCTTAGTTCTGATCCTCTGGGCGATCTTCTCAAAGCGTCCCTGCTCGTGGAACTTGAAGCCCTTCTTGGCTCGCTGGGCGGGTGCTATGTTAACCGCCCGTCAAAGTAGATAGTGGACTCCAGTTCCTCGCCAGCTTCTCCTTCAACTGCTGACGGAACTGCTCCCTTTTCACCGCACGGATATTAGCTGTGGAGAGGAGATGATGAACACAGTCAGTATTAGCTGTGGATGGAGAGGAGATGAATGAACACAGTCAGATATTAGCTGTGGATGGAGAGGAGATGAATACACGTCAATATTAGCTGTGGATGGAGAGGAGATGAATGAACACAGTCAGATATTAGCTGTGGATGGAAGGGAATGGAATGAACACAGTCATATATTAGCTGTGGATGAGAGGAGAGATGAACACAGTCAGATATTAGCTGTGGATGGAGAGGAGATGAATGAACACAGTCAGATATTAGCTGTGGATGGAGAGGAGATGAATGAACACAGTCAGATATTAGCTGTGGATGCGAGAGAGAGTGATGAACACAGTCAGATATTAGCTGTGGATGAGAGGAATGAATGAACACAGTCAGATATTAGCTGTGGATGGGAGAGGATGAATGAACACAGTCAATATAGCTGTGGATGGAGAGGAGATGAATGACACAGTCAGATATTAGCTGGGATGGGAGGAGATGAATGAACAGTCAGACAGGTGACTGAAGATGGGAGATAGAGCAGCTGATTGTGAGAGTAGAGGAGAGTGTTGTACCTTTGAGCGTGGGCATGCGTGTGTTAGCTCCACCTCGTTCGCCGCTGGCATCCACGGTCCGACCCATATCATCCAGAATCAGAGGGCCGGCTTGTTTGACTCACGGGCCTCCCGCCACCTTCCTACACCAACACCACACAAACTCAGATGACATGCGTGTTAAACCTCCCTGTAGTATGACATGTATTTGTGGAAGTGTCTAAAGCTCGGGTCTGTGTGTGTATGCTATACTCCGGTGTGTGCTATCCCCATGGCGTGTAGGTTGGCCAGCGCCACCAGGTTATGAGGTCCTCCAGTGTTCCAATGGCTCCGTATACCCAGGCTTCATGGCTAACTGCGACTGGATGCGGGCCTGCAGCTCTGCAGCCTTCCTAGCCTTCTCGATGGCATCGTTCATGAAAGTAGCTGCCTGGGGGAGCGATGGACTGGGCCGAGCCCGAGGGGGGCAGAGGGAGCAGGGAGAAGACGAGGAGGCAAAAGGAGGGTCCTGGCTGGGGAGTGGGCAGGGGCAGCCTCTGGAGGGGGACAGGAGATTGTGATAAGACAGTAACAACACAAGTCCACAATATCTGTCAGACATCTACACTTTTCATTTATAAGGAGGAGAAAAGCCAATCCTTCAAGAAGGGAGAGAGTGGAGGAAGATTAGTCTCACCTGCTGGGAAGACACTGGACGAAGCTCAGCTGTTTCTTCCTCTCCTCTCATCTGTCTGGTGGCAGCCTCCATCATCTGTTTGATCTGAGGACAGAGAGAGAGAGAATGAACACATTGATTCATTTCACAAGGATGTGACACGTCTGTATGTGAAGCAGGATCTTGGTACATGTGTGTTTCATAGGGGACAGTGTGTTATGTGAGTCTTGTGTCGTTGTGTGGCTACCTGTATCTTAAGTGAGCATGCCAGGGCTCTCAGTAGGGGGTGCAGGTAGGACCTCTGGTTCCTCCACCTCCTCGAAGCGGGGGACACGTTTCCTCTTCACCGGCACACCATCTCCTGCCTCAGGGACGTCCCGCCTCGCACCCACTTCCACCTCATCACCAAAGACATCCTAGGGGAACATCAGTAGGTGGCAATGGCCTGAGGCTTAGCCAGAGGCACAGCCAAGCAATCTAACCACTGCAATAATTTAAACAACCTCCTGGGGAATATCCACTCACTGTTTCCTGCTCCCAGGGGAGATATGTATGACACTAACATAATAAAGATCAAGCCTTGAGACAATGACTTCCTGTAGATAAACGAGTTACTGAGTTGAAATCTCTGATAATAGTAGAACCTCACCTAGCCCATTGTTTACACCCATTCAATCCCTTCCGATATCTGTTCCATCTCCATGGTCTAAACATGTAGGTAGCTACAGGCTACAGGTTAATGTGTTCCATCTCTATGGTCTAGACATGTAGATAACCTGTAGGTTGTAACCAGTAACTAACATGGAACGTGTGGTACAACAACAGCAGCAGTGTGTGGTGAGGTCTACCTTCAGGTCTCTCTTGCGGTTCCTCTCCCCAGCACCCTTGTTCCCACGGGAATTGCGGCTCTCCTCCAGGGCCTCAAATAGTCTCTCCACGAACCCACCGGCAGACTCATCCAGGAATGGACGCAGCTGGTCTGATGGGTCAAAGGTTAGGAGTCAAGGGTCAAATACAACATTTAAAGACTGCTGAACAGTTATCTCTTTGAGTCAGACCCACCAAAAAACAGACGTTCTGGAAAAATAGGCTAACAAAACAGACAGCATACAACACAGCTTTTCTGCCATCATTTCAGTGTAACATGTCACACACCAACTGCCCTCATAATCCCCCTCTCACACACACCTGTGGTCTTCCTCTTGTCCAGGCCCTTGCCTACACAGTGCAGGGCCGCAGTGACGACWGTAGGCTCAGAGAAACCCAGCACCTTCTTCACGGTCCGTTCCACCCAGGGCCGCAGCTCCTCCACCTCCCGTTTAGGAAGAGACATCGTCTACAACACAATGGTTGTCGGTAAACAAACAAACACACAGAAACAGACAAACTTCTTAGCTAGCCAAGTAGCTAACGTTAACCTTAGTGGCATGGATAGACGATCAGCAAAGTTGACAAACAGACCAACGTCACGTTTATCTGCCCAGCTAACGTTAAGTTAGCTACTAAAAGTTATGGTTAGTTTGCTTTCCAAGTTAACAAACACTTGCTGTTTTTGTTTCCCTTGTCTGTTCACATTTCACCTGTCAACACAGATTTTTGCCAGTGTTGGCTAACTAGTTAGGACTCAACTACTASCTAACTTGCTAGCTATGTCTCAACTACTAGCTAGCATTGAACCTTGTAGCTAGCTAGCAAGCGACAAGTCTGATTCCCCCGTGCGGTGAGATCAACTTACCAACCAGACGATTTCGTCCTTAACAGGTAAATATATCCTCTTATATCAATTATATTCTAAAACGTTAATATTAAAAGATTGAAATACATAATAAATCCAAGCRGCTGTGAACAAACTTTCTGTTAGCGCGGCGTTCACACGACGTTCTGAATTCAGAACCCGGAAGCGGAAACACGTGAAGTATCTTCTTCGACTGTTAGTACTTGTTCGTTGTTGCCACCTATCGTAAATCAATCATAAAATCAACACGTGAATAATAGTTTTTATTTATTTAACTAGGCAAGTCAGTTAAGAACACATTCTAATTGACAATGACGGCCTACCAAAATGCCTCCTGCGGGGACGGGGGCTGGGATTAAAAATGTACAATAAAATATAGGACAAAACACATCACAAGAGAGACACCACAACCTCTAAACAAAGAGAGACCTAAAACAACAACATGGCATGGCAGCAACACATGAAAACACAACATGGTAGCAGCACAAAACACGGTACAAACATTATTGGACACAGACGACAGCACAAAGGGCAAGAAGGTAGAGACAACAATACATCACGCGAAGCAGCCACAACTGTCAGAAGCGTGTCCAAAATGTAGTCTTTGAATGAAGAGATTGCGATATAACGGCCCAGTTTGAGTGTTTTTGTGCAGCTTGTTCCAGTCGCTAGCTGCTGCGAATTGAAGAGGAGCGYCCCAGGGATGCGTGTGCTTTGGGGACCTTTAACAGAATGTTACTGGCAGAACTGGTGTTGTATGTGGAGGATGAGGGCTGCAATAGTTTTTTTAGATGGGGGGCCTAAGATAACAAAAAGAGCCTATGCTGCAGGCAGAGTACTTTCATCAAAATACAGATTTTCCAGAGGTAGTCTACAATTTTACCACTCACCGTGCATTTGACACAGATGATTGTCTTGTTGTAACAGTCTGTCACTTGAGTACAAGAGTGTGTTCAGTTCGATTGAACCTTTGCTACGTTTCGTATAGATTTGTACTGAACCGCACGTTCCCCCAAAACGTTCAAATCAAATGTGTCACATTCTTCGTAAACAACAGGTGTGGACTAACAGTGACATTCTTTCTTACGGGCCCTTCCCAACAATGCAGAGAGAAATAATAGAACATTTAAACACGTAATAATACAATTCATAATAGATACTCAATGGGTGACGATAACTTGGCTATGCTATATTAGTACCGAGTCGATATTCAGGGGTATACGGTCATTGAGGTAGATATGTACATAATGTATAATAGGAATAAAGTGACAGATAGTAAACAGTAGCAGCAGCGTTGGCTATGTGATAAGTCAAAATAAGTTAGTGCAAAAAGGGGCAATGCAGATAGTCTGGGTAGCTATTTGATTAACTATTTAGCAGTCTTGTGGCTGGAGTCTTTGGCCGTTTTTATTGAACAGACTTTGAGGTACGTTTGCTCCGMTTTTGTGGGTTTGGCTTAAAGCAATGAGTGGCGTATTTAAAGAGAAGCCAAGCATTTTCATCCACAACCRCTCCCCGTATTTTAATTGGTCGTTCAGTACCCCCYTTTCCGTTTAATTGAACGTTACTCTACTMTTTTTCGTACTGAACGCAGCCCAYTAGTAGGCAACGCTACTTTATTGCAATTTGGATTGTCGGCCACCAGTCGGGAGTAGAGTGACGTTATAGGCTACAGCCTAGGTCGGCCTTGTCAATTGAACTTGCATTTCGAATACAATATATACACTGAGACATAGATACAACTGCATTAATGCGTTTTTTCAATCACTACGTGATGCGTAAACAAACTGACATGCATTCATAGAATTGGTTGAAAACACTGGATAATGTTGAAGATGTCGCCTTGTTTATTTGGTTATTTCCTTTCCGCGCCCCCTTTTCCTATTTTCCTCCAGGCGCGTGATGTAGGTCATCTGAGTCCAGTAGTAGTAGTTTGAGCACGAGAGCTGCAGTGTGAGCCGGGGGCTACCCCCGTCTGTCGGATTACATGCAGCGCTCTCCCGCCCCTCTCCACCCTCTAGTCTACTCCCTCCCTTCCCTCTCCACCTCTCCCCYTCCCTAGTACTACTACTGCGGTAGTGTTTTGGAACCCTTGCACTGCTGTTTTATAATGATCTAGGCCTACTACTGTAACTGTACTGTGCTGTACAGCCAAATAGTACAAGCACCACTCTTTTTCTGTGGAATTCTGTTTTTCATTATTTATCTCTTTCATTCTCATTCCACCTCTTTTTATATCTCCATATTTCTCTCACTTTCACAGGGCTCTCTCACACACAAAGCACAAACATCTTTCCAATTCACCCTCCTCGCATGCAGGATGGACTGACTGAATGCCTGGGGAAAATTAGTTTGGGGAAAAATGACACTTTTTTTTCTTTTTCCCTTTATTTAAACAGTAGGCTAGTTGAGAACAAAGTTCTCATTTACAACTGTGACCTGGCCAAGATAAAGCAACAGTGGTGACAAACACAACAACACAGAGTTACACATGGAATAAACAAACATACAGTCAATAACAATAGAGAAAAAAGTCTACATACAGTGTGTGCAAATTATGTAAGATATGAGGGAGGTAAGGCAATAAATAGGCATAGTGGCGAATAATTACAATTTAGCAATTAAACACTGGAGTGATAGATGTGCAGAAGATGAATGTGCAAGTAGAGATACTGGGGTGCAAGGAGCAAAACAATAAACAGTATGGGGATGAGGTAGTTGGATGGGCTATTTACAGATGGACTATGTACAGGTGCAGTGATCTGTGAGCTGCTCTGACAGCTGGTGCTTAAAGTTAGTGAGGGGATATGGGTCTCCACTTCAGTGATTTTTGCAATTCGTTCCAGTCATTGGCAGCAGAGAACTGGAAGGAAAGACGGCCAAAGGAGGGATTGGCTTTGGGTGACCAGTGAAATATACCTGCTGGAGCGCATGCTACGGGTAGGTGCTGCTATGGTGACCGTGAGCTGAGATAAGGCAGGGCTTTACCTAGCAAAGACTTATAAATGACCTGGAGCCAGTGGGTTTGGCAACGAATATGAAGCGAGGGTCAGCCAACGAGAGCATACTGGTCGCAGTGGTGGGTGGTTATTGGGCTTTGTGACAACGATGGCACTGTGATAGACTGCATCCAATTTTCTGAGTAGAGTGTTGGAGGCTATTTTGTAAATGACATCGCCGAAGTCAAGGATCAGCAGGATAGTCAGATTTCGAGGTATGTTTGGCAGCATGAGTAAGGATGCTTTGTTGCGAAATAGAATCAATTCTAGATTTAATTTTGGATTGGAGATGCTTAATGTGAGTCTGGAAGGAGAGTTTACAGTCTAACCAGACACCTAGGTATTTGTAGTTGTCCACATATTCTAAGTCAGAACCGTCAAGTAGTGATGCTGGACGGGGGGCAGGTGCGGGCAGCGATCGGTTGAAGAGCATGCATTTAGTTTTACTTGCATTTAAGAGCAGTTGGAGGCCACGGAAGGAGAGTTGTATGGCATTGAAGTTCGTCTGGAGGTTAGTTAACACAGTGTCCAAAGAAGGGCCAGAATATACAGAATGTGGTGTGTTGGGTAAGGTGGATCAAGAATCACCAGCAGAAAGAGGACATCATTGATGTATACAGAGAAAATAGTCCGGCCCGAGAATTGAACCCTGTGGCACCCCCATAGAGACTGCCAGAGGTCCGGACAACAGGCCCTCCGATTTGACACACTGAACTCTGTCTGAGATGTCTGACATCCCACTAGCCAGCCCATTATATAACAGCATCATGGCACAATGTGACTGTACCGCACACAGACCCCTCAACCCATCTCCCCACACACTCACTCACGCACACAATATCACCCTCTCCCCATACACACTCGACTCCCCACAAAACACACACACAGACTCTCAATGGTGTTTTCATAGTACTCAGTAGCACCCGCAGTGCATGGCACTATTTTGTGGTKGCTGTTTGAATGGAGGGGCTGTGTATGAATGCAACCTCTATCCTCTGGTCTGGTTTGAGAAAAAGCTTCATCCTTATTCATCAGATAACATTACTGTCAGTGTTGTGTTTTATTCTACAATGTTTTCATTTGAAGGGCACATAAACTGAGTATACCAAACATTAGGTGTATTTACCTAATATTGAGTTGCACAGGGATGTTGGCCCATGTTGACCACAATGCTTCCCACAATTGTCTCAAGTTGGCTAGATGTCCTTTGGGTGGTGGACCATTCTTGATACACACGGGAAGCTGTTGAGCGTGAAAACCCCAGCAGCGTTGCAGTTCTTGGAACAAACCAGTGCGCCTGGCACCTACGCCTGGCACCATACCCCGTTCAAAGGCACTTAAATATTTTGTCTTGCCTGTTCACCCTCTGAATGGCACACACACACAATGGAATGGCATCAAACTATGTGATTCCCCAGCCCAGCAGATCAGGTGGCGTTTCATTATTCTAACCCAGTTGTAGTTCTGTGTGTCTGACAGTGGGTCTAAATCATTCTAGAAGGTTCCGGTACCAGGGGACTCTGGGTCACGCTGCTGTATACACTTCTCCAAACCCTGTGTGTGTGTGTGTGTGTGTGTTCACTTCACACCAAACTGAGCTGCATGCTACAGCACTGAGCCACGGCCCCTAATACACACACAGATGGGCAGAGTGTACCAGTCCTCAGGGTGTGTGTGCATGCGTGTGCATGTGTGTTGTCAAGGTACATGCAAAATAACCCTCATTTACATACTCGGCGGAAGCACAGCAGTTTTTACCTCTTTCACCATCCTGCTTTCACCCTTTCACCATTTCTCTCGCTCGCTCTCTCTCTCTCTCTCTCTCTCTCTCTCTCTCTCTCTCTCTCTCTCTCTCTCATCCCAGCTTTTTCTCTTTGTCTCTCATTCAGTCACTCTGCTTCAATAATTGAGAAGCCATGTAAGATGGTGTCACCATGAGCATCGTAGCATGACTCTTCCCCAAATATCCCCACATTGTGTTATGAGAGACTTCTGTGTCCTTGAAAATATGGTCCACATCATGTATTMTAGTCTGCCCCCTGCTGATGACATCATAATGGCCACCAAGCAAGGACAAAATTTGAAATGTCTGCTATCTAAATATTTGAATCRTTTAAAATGTTTATCTATATATTCCTTAAACAGTAGGTTCAGTAGTGTGGAGGTTAACTCTATTCCCTCTCTTGGTATTGCAGTTCATAGGCAGGACTAGTGTAGTGATGGTTAACTCTATGCCCCCTATTGGCAGTGTGCATGTTTAATGCAGATCAAGGTTGTTTTGAGAATAGTCAGCATTCAGCCCTGGAGGATTTGGGTGAGTGCAAGTGCAAGTAAGTGTGCGGGTGTGTGGTGTGTGTGTGTGTGTGTGTTGTGTGTTGTGTGTGTGTGGTGTGTGTGTGTGTGTGGTGTGTGGTGTGTGTGTGTGTGTGTGTGTGTGTGTGTGTGTGTGTGTGTGGTGTGTGTGTGAGTGGTGTGTGTGTGTGTGTGTGTGCGGTCAGTAGTAGATTACAGCATGGCTTGCCTCGCGTGACTTCTAATGGAGCACAGTGAATGAACACAGCAGAGACGAGGAGAGAGACAGACAGAGAGTTAGAGAGACAGCAGAGGAGACCAGAGAGCCAGAGAGAGAAACAGAGAGATAGAGGCAGAGAGAGAGAGACAGACAGAGAGAGAGACAGAGAAGGACAGAGAGAGGCGTGGAGGTTTCCAAACCAGCCCATGGTTTCAAATGTCAAATTTTGAAGTTGTTCCAAACGTCAAGTTTCAAAGTGTTTCGGGTGTAAGGTTAGGATTAACTCCCATTTTTAAGGTTAGGTTAAGGTTGAGGGCATTAACTCCACATTTTTAAGGTTAGGGTTAAGGTTAGGCATTAACTACGAAATCTTAAGGTTAGGCATTATCTCTGAATGGTTTTGGCACCAAAGGCAGATGCTTAGGCATTAATTACGAATTAACTCCAAAATCTTAAGGTGAGGCATTAACTGAGAATGGTTAAGGTAAGGGTTAAGGTTTGGGATAGGCTTAAAACAAAAATAACTTTCTATTGCTGGATTTGAACATGTAACGTTTGGTACCAGAGGTAGATGCTTATGTATGGCACATAACAGCTAGGACAAAAACCAAAACATTTACCCCTTGGCGTACCCAGGACCGGGTTTGGTCAACACTGCCCTACATACCGGTCTTGACGAGAAGGAAAAAAAACTGTCGGGAGGTTC
Organism: Salvelinus sp. IW2-2015; assembly: GCF_002910315.2. NCBI lineage: Eukaryota > Metazoa > Chordata > Actinopteri > Salmoniformes > Salmonidae > Salvelinus > Salvelinus sp. IW2-2015. Next base: position 143,285 of record NW_019943114.1, read on the forward strand.
TCTTCTGCACTGTTCAACCAATCCAGTAACTGTGGAGGAGGAGTTGACATGGAGTGTCGCCTTGTTAGCATCCAAAAGCAGAAGTCATGTCACAGGCTCTCTTTCCATTTCCCCTGAAAACCGGAACATCCYGTCGTTGGGGACTTGGCAGAGGCTACACAGCTCTAGTATTACTACGGGGGGAGYGGTTTGGCTGAGAAGTGTTGTACACACTGAAACATTTTAGAAATCACAATTTGTATATTCACCCTTTGCTGACTGTTTTATTTTTAAGACAATGCTGAGCTGATCTGTGTTGGGATGCTCTGTCTGGCATAACATTGGAGTTAATTCATTCTAGGCTGTGTGGTGGGTGGGGGAGGAGGTTATCTTTTGACTTTCCTCAATTCAAATGTTCAAAATAAGGAATACAACTAAACACACACAAAATAAACACAAAATTGTACTTCTTGGTTCCCTAAACCCCACTCAGCAGTCATGTCATCCTGTTTCCTCTATGTGCCCTCTACATATCCACTCCTCTTTCTCCCCCTCCTCTTCCTCCCTTCCTCCTGCCCTTGCTAGAGAGGGAGGGAGGGAGYAGGCAGGGGCTTCTCTAGCTAAAAACTGCATGGATACAAGGGGGGCTGTGGAGGGAAGCAGGGGGGAGGCGTCTTTGTTGTTGTAGCTTAGAACCAGTCAGTGTGTCAGAAGAGATTGGCCCGGTACTGAATCAGCCAGTCACTATGTCAGGGATGTGTGCGTGTGCACACCTGAGTTTTGTTACTTGTATGTGTTTTTGTGCGTGTGTGTTTTTTTGTTTGTGAATGTTGGTTGGTGGAGGATGGGATGGCAGTGCTCTATCGTGTCTGTCTGAGCTTGGAGAACCACACCCTCTCAAATTTCTGCTCCCAAACTCAACGTTCAACTCCATGGATACGCTGCCTGTTGGGGAGGAGCAGGGATGGAAGAGTCCAGCACATCCGCTGAATTAAAGTTAAAGACATGACACACAGTAACTCAGTGAGTGGTTGTTAGTGTTTTTGTCAAATTACAACTTCAATAGGAATAATAATAACTTAATAAAGAACGTCATTAAAAATTTTACTTAAAAGGGATTCAGTTTTGCTATAAGAAAATAAAGAGTTTAATTTATAATTGGATGTTTGTGTATTTGAATTAAACAGAATGTTCAGTCTCCATGTCACGGCCGTTGAAAGAACTGGACCAAGGTGCAGCGTGGTGAGCGTACATTTTCTTTTATTTAAGTGAATACGCCGATAAAACAATAAACACTACAAAACAAACCATGAAGCTAAAGGCTAAGTGTCATGAACAAAGTCAACTTCCCACAAAGACAGGTGGGAAAAAGGGCTACCTAAGTATGGTTCTCAATCAGAGACAACGATAGACAGCTGTCCCTGATTGAGAACCCTACCCGGCCAAACATAGAAATACAAAAATAGAACGAAAGAACATAGAATACCCACCCCAATCAACACCCTGACCAAACCAAATAGAGACATTAAAAAGGATCTCTCAGGTCAGGGCGTGACTTCCATTGTGGCAATGTCAGCATGGAAGGTGTTCATGGTTAGGCCCTGTGTTTGGACAATCATCTTTAGTTAAAGCTTTTTCATCAAACTGTCCCCTTTTCTTTTTATGTCAGATGGTCCAGCACCATCCTCAGACAATTTCTTTAATTTTTGATGTAATTCAAATTCCTGGGAAAGGCTTCAAATAAAGGTTAAAATCTAGGTCATGTGACATGATAACCCAAAACACAGGGTCTGCGTTCCAAACACGTAAAGACACACCCTCCTCCACTTACCCTCACCTTATGCCCTTGGGGAATCCCCACGGCCACTTTCCATCGGTCCAAACAATTAGCCAAGCAAGCAAAGTTGGCAACGTAAGCCCTCAAGCCCTCGTTTGCGATTGAGTGTGCGAGTGTACAATTCTGTTCACTCCGGGGCCTGAAACGCCCCATTATTTTAATTGCGATTATTGTACATCCGCTAAGAAAAGTCAGCCAAAATTACAACCAACATTAATATGGAGAAGTCAACATACAAGTGTAAGTAAAAATAATGAAATAAGTTAACATGTTTGCTACTAATGCACATGACGGCAAAAACACGTATGGTAAAAGTAATGATGTTTTTGTTTTGGTTAGCTTTGGAAACGTTAGCTAGCACATACAACTTTCCTGACATCGCAAATAATAATTTCGATTTACCTTGATATCGTCAGATGCTAGTATTCAGTGTCTGCGGAGGTGTTTGTCTTCTAGCCAAGATATGAAAATGCAATCATAATTGACTGTAGCGCATATAAAGCACACACAACAGCTACTGGTGGTTCCATGATGACTGACAACACAAAGCTACCGGTGGTTCCATGATGACTGACAACACAACAGCTACTGGTGGTTCCATGTATGACTGACAACACAACAGCTACGTGGTTTCATGATGATGACAACACAACAGCTACTGGTGGTTCATGATGACTGACAACACAACAGCTACGGTGGTTCATGATGACTGACAACACAAAGCTACCGTGGTTCCATGATGATTGACAAAACAACAGCTTACCGGTGTTCATGATGATGACAACGCAACACTACCGGTTGGTTCCATGATAACTGACAACACAACAGCTACTGGTGGTTTCATGATGACTGAACAGCAAACAGCTACGGTGGTTCCATGATGACTGACAACCACAACAACGACCGGTGGTTCCGATGATAACTGACAACACAACAAGCACCGGTGGTTCCATGATAACTGACAACACAAACCGTGGACTGGGATCGCGAGTTCCGGGCAAGGGCGTGTCCATTTAAAATGTATTCATTCCTCCCTCACCCCTTGCCCTGCAAGTGTCAACTCATTAGACGTCATGATTCATCATCAGAAAAGTGTCCATTAATTTGAAGCACTGGGTAGGAGAGGTGTATCTTTAAGTGTTTTAATGCAGCCATGGCCAAACATTTGTCACGTGCCATCAGTTTCACAATGCACTATTCTCTGATCATGTGTTCCACAGTGAGTGTTTGTGTATTTTCAGTTCTTCAGAGCATCTGGGATAGTATACAGTGGGGCAAAAAATTATTTAGTCAGCCACCAATTGTGCAAGTTCCTCCACTTAAAAAGATTGAGAGAGGCCTGTAATTTTCATCATAGTACACTTCAACTATGACAGACAAAATGAGAAAAAAAAATTCCAGAAAAATCACATTGTAGGATTTTTAATGAATTTATTTGCAAATTATGTGGAAAATAAGTATTTGGCACCTACAAACAAGCCAAGATTTCTGGCCTCTCACAGACCTGTAACTTCTTCTTAAGAGGCTCCTCTAGTCCTGCCACTCGTTACCTGTATTAATGGCACCTGTTTGAACTTGTTATCAGTATAAAAGACACCTGTCCACAACCTCAAAACAGTCACACTCCAAACTCCACTATGGCCAAGACCAAGAGCTGCAAAGGACACCAGCACACAAAATTGTAGACCTGACCAGCTGGGAAGACTGAAATCTGCAATAGGTAAGCAGGCTGTTTGAAAAATCAACTGTGGAGCAAGTATTAGGAAATGGAAGACATACAAGGACCACTGATATATTCTCCCTCGATCTGGGGCTCCACGCAAATCTCACCCCGTGGGTCAAAATGATCACAAGAACGGTGAGCACAAATCCCAGAACCACACGGGACCTATTGAATGACCTGCAGAGGCTCGGACAAAGTAACAAAGCCTACCATCAGTAACACACTACGCCGCCGGGGACTCAAATCCTGCAGTGCCAGACGGTCCCCTGCTTAGCCATACATGTATCTCTC